>NC_137797.1:70039846-70252346 GCF_963383645.1 Muscardinus avellanarius | reverse complement strand
CTGGAATTACAGACATAAACCACTATGCTCAGCTTTTGTTCAACTTTTACTCAGTAAATTCCTTTTTTTTTTTTTTTTTTTTTTTTTTTTTTTGGCGGGTCTGAGGATGGAACCCAGAGGCATTTGACCTCCAAGCTACACCCCCTGCCCATTTTTTTATTCTTTTTTTTTTTAATACAATTTTTTTTGAAGATTTAAAGAAGTTTATTAGAAAGATAGAAATACAGAAAATAGTTACAGCCCCATGCCAAAATGGCATGACGGGGGAGGGTGGCCCAAGCCAACTCACCACTCCCCAATACAAATTTTTTATTGGACATAAATGGTATACATTTAAACTATACTTGGTGCCCCCCCCCAATTTTTTATTCTTTATTTTGAAACAGAGTCTCACTGAGTTGTGAGGGCCTCACTAAGTAGCTGAAGCTGTCTGTGAGCCTCCATCCTCCGGGCTCAGCCTCCCAAATGTTGGGATTAAAAGAGTGCACCACCACGCCTGGCGCACGCTTGTCATCCCCGCACTTGGGAGGTGGAGACAGGAGGATCACACAGGTTCGAAGCCAGCCGCGCTGGTTTAAGAGACTCTGTTTCCAAATAAAAATATAAAATAGGTCTGGGAGTGTAGCCCAGAGGTAGAAGATTTTCCAGGAACCCCAGTACCACCAAAATAATAATAATAATAATAATAATAATAATAATAATAATAATAATAATAAAAAAGCCAGGCACGGTGGCGCACGCTTGTAATCCCCGTGCTTGGGAGGTGGAGACAGGAGTATTGTGCAGGTTCAAAGCCAGCCTCAGCTGGTTTAAGAGACCCTGTTTCCAAATAAAATATAAAATAGGTCTGGGAGTGTAGCCTGGAGGTAGAAGGGTTTCCAGGAACCCCAGTACCACCAAAAAAAAAAAAAAAAAAAAAAATTAAAAACAAACAAACTAGGGCTGGGGGGTGTAGATCAGAGGAAGAATGACTCAATATCCAGTACCAAAATAGAACATAGGACACATTTAATAGCTTACCTCAAAAAAGCTTATTTATTACAAAACAAATATTTCATGGCTATATATATATATATATATTATATAATTGATCTCATATACCAGAATTCAGATCATGAGTGTGGCTGGTAGAATATTTTTGTTGGACAGTCTTGATTGAAGCAAAATTGGCTTGTAGTTAACTAAACATAATTTGTTTTTCCATTTTGATAGTAATTCTAGTTTATTAAATGCTATCACTGTTTTCCTGCCCCCCCCCCCTTTAGTACTTGGGATGGAACCCAGGGCATTCTACCTTCCAGCTACACGCCCAGCCCTATTTTTATTCTTTTTTTTGAAACAGGGTCACTGAGTTGCAAAAGGCCTCACTAAGTAGATGAGGCTCTCTTTGAACTGCAATCCTCTGTCTCAGCCTCCTAAATGCTGGGATTACAAGTGTGCGCCACATACCCTGCTCGCTGTTTTCTTTCCTTCCTTTCTTTTTGTTTCTTTTTTTGTGTGTGTGGCACTGGGGGTGGAACCCAGGGGCTTTTTTCTTCCGAGCTATACTCCCAGACCTTTTTTATATTTTATTGGAAACGGGGTCTCACTAAATTGCTGAGAGCCTCACTGCGTAGCTAAGGCAGACTTCGAACCTGTGCGATCCTCCTTTCTCAGCCTTCCAAGTACTGGGATTTTAAGTGCGCACCATCATACCTAGCTACTGTTTTCCCTTTCTAAAGAAATGCTTGGACTTTATTAGTAATAATGCCCCATGGGGCATGGTGGTGCATGCTTGTAATCCCAGCATTTGGTAGATTTGGGAAGCTGAGACTGCAGGATCACAGGTTCACCGCCAACCTAAACTACTTAGGCCCTCTGTAACTTAGACCCTATTTCAAAATAAAAAATAGGATTGGGGGTATAGCTTGGAGATAAAATGCCCCTGGATTCAATCTCTAGTAACACACACACACACACACACACACACACACACGGCATTTTAGTGTGGTTTGTGTGTAAAATCAAAGGGTATTACACACTTTTTACATTTTATAGTTGATCTGTAAGTTCATAGCCTATAAAACAGCATTTCACAATAAAAAGTTAGACTTTTGTATTCTGAGTCTACCACAATTATAATTTAAGATTGTCTTTATTTTTTATTTATTTATTTGTGTGTGGGGGGGTTGGGGATGGAACCCAGGGGCATTTGACCTCTGAGCCACATCCCCTGCCCTATTTTTATTCTTTATTTTGAAACAGGGTCTCACTAAGTTGCGGAGGGCCTCACTAAGTACCTGAGGCTGTCAGCAACCACGATCCTCCGGTTTCAGCCTCCCGAATGCTGGGATCACAAGCATGCCCCACCATGTCTGGTTTAAGATTGTCTTTAAACAGCGATTCAAAAACACAAAACTAAGCTGGCATGTTGGTGTATGCTTGTAATTCTAGTACTTGGGAGGCTGAGACAGGGGGATCCCAGGTTTGTTGTCAGCCTCAGATACTTAGTGAGCTCTCTGCAATTTAGTGAGACCCTGTTTCCAAATAAATAAATAAATAAAAAGTGTGGTGGCACATGCTTGTTATCCCAACATGTGAGAGGCTGAGACAGGAGGATTCTGGTTCACATACAACCTCAGCTACTTAGTAAGGCCCTTTGCAACCCAGTGAGACCCTTTTTCAAAATAAAGAATAAAAAATAGGGCTGGGGTGTAGCTCAGAGGTAGAATGCCCCTGGGTTTCATCCCTAGTACCACAAAAAAAAATAAAAAATAAAAAAAGGAGGAAAGGGGAGTAGGAAGAGGAGGAGGAGGAAAAAGAGAAGAGAAGAAAAGAAAAGATAGGGCTGGGAGTAGTGTGTGGCTCAGAGGTAGAATACCCTTGGGAAGCCGGGCGTGGTGGCGCACACTTGTAATCCCAGTGCTTGGGAAGCTGAGACAGGAGGATCGCACAGGTTTGATGTCAGCCTCAGCTACTTAGTGAGGCTCTCAGCAACTTAGTGAGACCCTGTTTCCAAATAAAATATAAAAACGTCTGGGAATATAGCCTGGAGGTAGAAAAGCCCCTGGGTTCCACCCTCAGTACCACACACAAAAAAAAATAAAAAAAGAGAATGCCCCTTGGTTCAATCCCCAGTACCACAAATATAAAACTAGCCGACCGTGTTTGAACACACCTGCAATCTCAGTATTTGGGAGGCTGAGACAGGAGGATTGCACACAGATTCGACACCACCCTCAGCAATTTGGTAAGACCCTGCTAAATGTAAAAATAAAATGGGAGTGTAGCTTGGAAGTAGAACACCCCTGAGTTCAATCCCTAGTACCCCCAAAATAAAACAAAACTGGAGCTGGTTGTGGTGGTGGATGCCTTTGATCCCAGGCATTGGGAGGCTGAGATAGGACAATCACAGGTTTGAGGATAGCCTTAGCAGATAGATAGATTCTCATCAACCTAGTGAAGACCATGCTTCAAAATAAAGGTAAAATAGGGTTGGGGATGTAGCTCAGAGGTGGAATGCCTCTGGATACAATCCCTAGTACCCCTAAAACATGCACACAAAATAATAAATACAAAACTGTAACAACTATGTGATTAGTAGTAGTGGTGCTTATTTATTTTTTTATTTTTTTATTTTTGCAGTACTAGGGGTTGAACCCAGCTACACCCTCAGCCCTATTTTTTATTCTTTATTTTGAAACAGGGTCTCGCTAAGTTGTGGAGGGCCTCACTAAGTAGCTGATGTATTCCTTGAACCTGTCTCAGCCTCCCAAGTACTGGGATTACAAGTGTGCACCACAACGCCCAGCCTATTAGTAGGCCTTTTTGCCAACTCATTATTATAGAAGAATTAAAGTAGAATGCCATGAGCACAAATTTGTAAATTTTGTAGCTGTAAAGGCTTTTTATGCGGTACTGGGAATGGAACCCAGGGGCAATCTACTTCTAAGCTACACTCCCAGCCCTATTACTTATTCTTTATTTTAAAACAGGGTCTCACTGAGTTGCAAAGGGCCTAAGTAGCTGAGGCTGTCTGCGAACCTGGACCCTTCTGTCTCGGCCTCCCAAATGCTGGGATTACAAGTGTGTGCCACCATGCCTGGCTGACTGTAAGATTTATAATAATTAGAAACATCACAAATCCAAAAAAAGGAAATGTCCCAATAATTTATGTACATATGTCATTTATTAAATTTTAATTTGCTCCTATGTTTGTCAAAATTCAAAAAATTTAAAGGAATATAGGCCGGGCGTGGTGGCGCACGCTTGTAATCCCCGCGCTTGGGAGGCAGAGACAGGAGGATCACACAGGTTTGAAGCCAGCCACGCGCGCTGGCTTAGGAGACCCTGTTTCCAAATAAAAAGTATAAAAAATTGGTCTGGGAGTGTAGCCCGGAGGTAGAAGGGCTTCCAGGAACCCCAGTACCACAAAAAAAAAAAAAAAAAAAAAAAAAAATTTAAAGGAATATGCAAGAAATATCTTTTTATTGTGTGTGGTACTTCTGATGGAACCCAGGGGCATTCCAAGCGATACCCTAGCCCTATTTTTTATTCTTTATTTGGAAACAGGATCTCACTGAGTTGCAAAGGACCTCACTATGTAGCTGAGGCTGGCTTTGAACCTGTCCAATCCTCCTGTCTCAGCCTCCCAAGCGCGGGGATTACAAGCATGCGCTATCATGCCTGGCTCAGAATCAATCAATCTACCTTTCTTTTTTTCTTCCTTTCTGCTCAGAATATCTGTCTTTCTTTCTTTCATTTTATTTATGTATTTATATATGTATTTATTTATTTTTATGGTACTGGGGATTGGACCCAGGGGCTTTCTACTTCTAAGCTACACCCCCAGCCCTATTTTTTATTCTTTATTTTATTTTATTAATTTAGAGTGTGTGTGTGTACGTGCATGAGTGTGTGTGTGTGGGGGGGTGAAAGTGGAACCCAGGGGCTTTACTACCTCTGGACTACACTCTGAGACCTATTTTATATTTTATTTGAAAACAGGGTCTAGTGCTGGGCGTGGTGGTGCACGCATGTAATCCCATCATTCAGGAGGCTGAGACCGGAGGATCGTGGTTCACAGACAGCCTCAGCTACTTAGTAAGGCCCTCTGCAACTCAGTGAGACCTGGTTTCAAAATAAAGAATAAAAAATAGGGCAGGGGGTGTAGCTCAGAGGTCGAATGCCCCTGGGTTCCATCTCCAGACCTGCAAAAGAAAAAAAAAAAGAAAACAGGGTCTGATTAAGTTGCTGAGAGCCTCACTCAGTAGCTGAGGCTGGCTTTGAACCTGTGCGATCCTCCTGTCTCAGCCTCCCAAATACAGGGATTACAAGTGTGCCCCACCACGCCCGGCTTCTCTTCTATTTCTAGACCATAGCTACCAATTTCCTTCCATGGAGGAAAGCAAATGATCAGTCTTTACATGATTGTATAATATACACTTAATATTCTTTAGCACTTTTTATTTCAACTGACTTTTTTTTCTTACAGTTGATTATGGAAGATTCCCACAAGAATAACACTCCAGAGACTACACCTCAGCCTGGCTCAGCAGTTCAGGGAGCTCGTATTTCTCACATTGCTCAACAGGTAAGACAAGGACCAGCCAAAGTATTGAGCTAAGTAAGAATATATATGCAGAATAATCCGTTGTTTCTGATCTCTTATTACTAATGTGGGGGAGGCAAAAAAAAAAAAAGACTTCAAAATGTTGAAATATAAAGAGAAAAGGTGACTTTGATTTTAATCTGTAAAGACTATTTTGTGTGTGTTGGGATACTGGGAATTTTACCTCTAAGATACATGCCTAGCTCAGCTATCTGTTTTGAAATAGAGTCTTGCTAGGTTGCTGAGAGGTTGTCCTTGAACCTACAATCCTCCTGTCTCAGCCTTCCAAGTACTGGGATTTGGGGTATGTAGCACCATGCCCCACTTATTTTCTTTCACAATGAAGTATAGAGTTATTTTAATGTAGACTTCTCAAAACTTAGAGTTGTAGATTTCTTTCTTCTGTTTTCTTTTTTTTCTTTCAGTACTGGAGATGGAGCCCAGGGGTGTTGTACCTCTGAGCTACACACCCAGCCCTTTTTTTTTTTGCAGTACTGGGGATGGAACCCAGGGCCATTCTACCTCCTGGCTACAACCCCAGCCCTATTTTTTTATTCTTTATTTTGAAACAAGGTCTTACTGAGTTGCAAAGGGCCTCACTAAGTAGCTGAGGCTGTCCGAAAACCACGATCCTCCTGTCTCAGCTTTCCAAATGCTGGGATTACAAGCATGCACCACCACACCCGGCTCCAGCCCTATTTTTTATTCTTTAGTTTGAAATGGGTCCTCACTGAGTTACACAGGGCCTCATTAAGTAGCTGAGGCTTTCTGTGATCCTCCTATCTCAGCCTCTCAAATGCTGGGATTACTAGCATACCCTACCATTCCCGGCTTAGATTTCACTTTATATGATGCACAATTAATTTAGAATTTTTTCAGACTAATTTTGTTGTGACATAAGAAAACTTAATTATTTAGTTTTTCAAGCTAACTTGAAACAGACTAATGGTTTCTGGACGTGAACCGTCTTCATTTTAACAAATTTATCATGGATATATTGGAAATGTTTTTGCTAAATTGGGAAATAGGCATACTCATTAGAGTAATTACATTGACTGGCATTGATATTGCAGAACCGTTGTTTTTTGTTTTTTTTTTCACCACCACCCCCCAGTACTGGGGATGGAACCCAGAGGCATTCTACCTCTTCCAGCCCTATTTTTAATTCTTTATTTAATAGCTTGGAGGTAGCCCCTCAATTCAATCCCAACACTGCAAAAAAAAAAAAAAAAAATTGTAAAGGGTTGGAGGTGTAGTTCAATAGTACTGCCTCCCTGGGTTCAATCTTAGTACTACAAGAAGAAAAAATAAAATCAGATCACTGTTAGGCATTTTGGAGTGAAAGCAGAGAAATCAGTTAAGAGCTGTTACAGTCATGTAGATGAGAGAGATGACAGTGACTTGGACTATTTTGGTAGTAGCAGTGGCAGTGAGATGAAATTAGATTCTGTGGATGTATGTTAGTTGTAAAGCAACTAGTAAGCCGGTCATGTGGACACCTGTAATTCTAGTAATTGAGGGGCTGAGTGGAGGATCTCAGGTTGGGATGGCCTCAACAAGTAGTAAGACTCTCATCAACCTAGCAAGACCCTGTTTCCAAATAAGAAATAAAAGGCTGGGCGTGGTGGCGCACGCTTGTAATCCCCGTGCTTTGGAGGCTGAGACAGGAGGATCGCATAGGTTTGAAGCCAGCCTCAGCTACTTAGGCTGAGTTAGAAAGCCTCTGAGTCCTACCCCCAGTACTACAAAAAAAAAAGAAAAAAGAAAAGAAATAGCCAGGTGTGTTGGTGCACACTTGGAATCCCAGTACTTGGGAGGCTTAGACAGGAGGTCACACAGGTTCAAAGACAGCCTTAGCTATTTAGTGAGCCTCTCAGCAACTTAATGTTTCCAAATAAAATATAAAACTGGTCTGGGGGAGTAGCCCGGAGTAGAAAGCCCCTGGTAACACACACACACACACACACACACACACACACACACACACACGCACGCACACTAGAGCTGGGTGTAGCTCACAGTTAGAATTTCTCTGGATTCAATTCCCAGTACCACAAAGAAAAATAAAAAGCAAATAGCGAATTTGCTTTTTGATTGAATATGTGATTACAGAGAAAGAAAGGAGTCGATGTTAACTCCATAGTTTTTGTGTTTTTGTTTTTTGGGGACTTTTTTTGTTTTGTTTTGTTCTGAAGATTGAACCTCTAGAGGCATTCTTCCTCCAATCTATGTGCCCAGCCTGATTTTATTTCTGTATTTGGAAAGAGGGTCTCACTAGGTTTCTGAGCCTCTCTACATTGCTGATGTTGGCTTTGAACCCCCAATCCTCCTGTCTCAGCCTCTAAAGTACTGGAATTACAAGGGTGCGCCACCATGCTTGGCTGAACTCCACAGTTTTTGCCTAGATGAACTCTTAAGAGTAGAGTTAACATTTATTAAGATAAAAAAAAACATTGGATTATGTTTACTTTTCATCAAGAATTTGATTTTAAGGACTGGGGGTATAATTCTGTGGTCGAGCGCATGCCTAGCGTGCTTGAAGTCCTAGGTTCCATTTCTAGCTCTGCAAAGAGGAAAAAAAAAAAGGAATTTGGTTTTTAGGCATGCTAGGTTTGTAGTTCTTTTGTGTATTAGTTTTCTATGCTTCAGGACAAATTACCACAAACTCTGAGGCCTAAAAGAATCCACATTTGCCGGGCGTGGTGGCACACACTTGTAATCCCAGTGCTTGGGAGGCTGAGACAGGAGGATTGCACAGGTTCGAAGCCAGCCTCAGCTACTGAGTGAGGCTTTCAGCAACTTAGTGAGACCCTGTTTCCAAATAAAATATTAAAAAAAAGGTCTGGGAGTGTAGCCCGGAGGTAGAAAGCCTCTGGGTTCCACCCCCAGTACCACCAAAAAAAAAAAAAGAATCCACATTTATTATCGTGCAGTTTCTGTGGGGTCAGGCATGTCTTAGCTGGTTCTCTACTTTGAACTCTCACCAAGCTGCAGTTAAGGTGTTGGCTAGGGCTGGGTTCTTTTAACCTGCCTGGAAATTAAAAAAAGAAGAATATATTTGCATGCTTAGTGAGGTTTTTGGCAGAATTCATTTTGTTGTCTGATGACTGAATCCTGCTTTCATCTGCTCCTAGAGGCTGCCTACAGTTCCCTGCCATGTGGTCCTCTCCATAGGCTGTTCACTTCATCACCTTCTGCTCCTTTAAGTCCAGCAGGAGAGTGGGAGCTAGTCTGCTTAAATGACAGGTCTTATGTAATCAAGGGGACAACATCCCATGCCTTTGGGTCTCAGCAGAGGGGGGCACTTCATTTGATGGTGTGTTTAATAATCTCATGAGCCTGTTATGGGGTTAATACACTCAAGTGTCCATGTGTTTGTAATTCTGTAAGTTATATGTGATTTCTTTTATTAGCATAATTAGTCAGTTTGTGTCTTATGGTTGTGGAAGGTAGATGGTGGTGGTTAATTATAAATAAGAGTCATTTTACTTTGGCAATTATAATAAAAATGTAGTAATAATAAACTACTGCTCTACAGAGTGGAGTAAGTCAGAGTTACTCTTTTCATCATGGAGTAGTACAGAGCAGGATGCAGCCCACGTTCCCCGCTAGGCCAGCATCCAGTATGGAAAGAACTCTTGAAAGCTGCAGGCACAGCGGGAGCCTTATACGTTTTTGTAGACTTTACTCCAGGGGTCTCCAGACCTTGCTCGTAAGAAAGATTGAAGAAAGCAGAGAGACCACAGAAAGTCTGGCTACAAGGAATAGGCCTGCCTGGACCCTCTTTCTCCTACGGAGAAAGAGCTTAAAGCCACTGGAGAAAGGGAATAAACCCTGTGTTTCCATTGTGTCTGGAAGAAGTGGAAAAGAAAAACAAAACAAAGCCTGGCAACCCCGAGGCAAGGACAAGAAACTGTCCTGGGCTCGGGCATTAGAGATGTTATCTAATGGGAGAAAGGCCACTCTGAGACTCAAGGATATAGAACCTACCCGACACTAAGATGGGAGGAGGAGAACAGAATTGCCCTGTTGCTGCTTTCAAGTTTGGCATTGGCACTCTGGGGCGGGTCCCACTACACAGGAATACAGTGGGAGCTTCTTAGAGGTTGAGGAACGGAGACCTCTTAAAGCTGAGGCTGTCAAGCCAGGCGTGGTGGCGCATGCTTGTAATCCCAGCGCTTAGGAGGCTGAGATGGGAGGATTGCACAGGTTTGAAGCCAGCCTTAGCTGCTTAGGCTCTCAGCAACTTAGTGAGATTCTGTTTCCAAATAAAATATGAAATAGGTCTAGGAGTATAGTCCAGAGGTAGAAAAGCCCCTGGGTTCCACTCCCAGTACCCCCCCCACACACACACACACACAAGCTGAGGGTGGAGCAAAAGCACAAAGAAAACCCAAAAAACCTCTGGCAAGCCAGCTCTTACCCTAGGCTGTCACTCTAGGGATTTGAAGCTGGTTAGTACACTTAAGGTAATAAGTATACACTTGAGACCCCAGCCCAACTTGATTCCTCTATACATTGATTCAGCCCTCCCCCTTCACACTGATGACCTAGTACAAAAAGAAAAGTAGCTACTTCTAGGCATAAGTGCTGTTTATCTCAGCCTCAACTGTCTTGCATATGATGCCCATAATTTAGGCAAAAAATTATTAATTAAAAAAGCAGTCGGGCGTGGTGGCACACACTTGTAATCCCAGCATTCAGAAGGCTGAGACCAGAGGATCGCGGTTCATGGACAGCCTCAGCTACTTAGTGAGGCCCTTTGCAACTTAGTGAGACCCTGTTTCAAAATAAAGAATAAAAAATAGGGCAGGAGGTGTAGATCTGAGGTCAAAAGCCTCTGGGTTCCATCTCTAGACCCACCAAAAAAAAAAAAAAAAAAAAAAAGCAAGAAACTCTAACTCATCAGAAATCAAAACAATATACAGAATTGACTCAAATTTAAGCAGTGGTTGGAAATATCAAAGTGAATTTGAAGTAACAGTGAAGAAGCTGAGCATGGTGGTATTTACCTGTATCCCAGTACTTGGGATGCTGAGACAGGAAGATTGCAGGTTTGAGGTCAGCTTTAGCAATGTAGCAAGGCTCTCATCAACCTAGCAATTACAAACCAAAAAGATAAAAAGGATTGTGGGTGTAGCTCAGAGTTAAATGCCCCTGAGTTCAGTCCGTAGTATGATACACACACTAATCAACAGTTAAGCTAGGCATGGTGGTGCACACCTGCAATCCTAGTATTTGGAGTTAGGTAGTTGTGTGTGGTGGCACACACCCACAATCCTAGTGCTTGGGTAGTTGAGTTAGAGGGTCACAGATTCAAGACTAGCTTCAGCTACTTAGCTAGTTCTCAGCAACCTAGTGAGACCTTGTTTCAAAGCCATAAATAAATAAGTTCAGTATGATGGCACAGGCCTGTAATCCTAGTACTTGGGAGGCTAAGATTGGAGGATCACGGGTTCAAGATCTCAGGCCTTCAGCAACTTAGTGAAACCCTGTTTCAAATAAAAGATAAAATAGAGCTGAGGTAGAATGCATCTGAGTTCAAGCCAAAATACCATAAATTAAATGGCTGGGATATAACTTTTGGTAGATTCTAGCCCTGGATTCAGTCTCCAGAAACACACACACGTTACATGCTTCCAACATACAGTGGCACTAAGTAAACATTTGCATTCTAAAAGGGAGGAATTAGAGGAACAGAAAGAAGGAATTAGAGCCTGGTGTGGTAGCGCACACTTGTAATCCCAGTACTTGGGAGGCTGAGACATCAGGATCATAGTTTTGAGGGCAGCCTCTACTACTTAGTGAGCCCCTCTGCAACTTAGTGAGACCTTGTTTCAAAATAAAGAATAAAAAATAGGGCGGGGTGTGTAGCTCGGAGGTAGAATGCCCTTGGGTTCCATCCCCAGTACCACAAAAAAAAAAAAAGAAAAAGGGAAAAAAAGAAGGAATGGGACCAAAACAAGACCAGAATCTAGCAGTTCCTTGTGTGGTATCTGAGGCACACAGTAGTAAGATGTGCTCTCCAAAGAGCTTCAGCATCCTCTCCCCAACATTTGGTTGGTTGTAGTTCTGCCTTTTAGTTGCTCTTTAGCCTGGCTCCATCCCCTGCAGCTTTCTTCAGCAGCTATTCATATTGCCTTCTTTGAATTCTGGGAGTTTCCTTGCAATTTCAGCTTCTCCCTCACAGCTTCACAATTGCCTGCCCTGGGCCTATTTGCAGGAATTCTGACCTTGCTACATGTTGCCTGGCCTCTCAGGTCTTCCTCCGAAATCTGGGTAGGAGCTTCCATAACCTCCTGACTCTAGCATCTGTCTTCCTGCAGAGTCAGCATTATGGGATCAATGCCATGGTCAGTCGCCAGCTGGTAGCCATGCCCTCTTTATTCATGGCCACCAGGGCCCACTGTAATCATGCTGGATGCAGTGGAATCCAGGTACTTATTTTCAAATCTACCATTTCCAAATAGATTTCCATGGTTATGCCTGTTATGGATGGGGTCCACCAATTTTCCAAGTGCCCTAACTGCATGTCTTCCTTTGTTTCTATGCACAACATTCCATCTCCCTTCAGCTATCTTTGTGTGTGTGTGTTTGTGGTACTGGGAATTGAACCCAGGGACATTCTTCTCCTAAGCTACATGCCTAGCTCTTTTTAAAAACTTTTTTTTTTTTTAATGGTACTGGGAGTAGAACCCAGGGGCTTTCTACCTCTGGGCTATACTCCTAGAGCTATTTTATATTTAATTTGGAAACAGGGTCTCACAAAGTTGTTGAGAGCCTCACTAAGTAGCTGAGGCTGGCTTCAAACCTGTGCAATCCTCCTGTCTCAGCCTCCCAAGCGCGGGGATTACAAGCGTGCGCCACCATGCCTGGCTTAAAAACCTTTTAAATGGTACTAGAGATTGAACCTAGGGACATTCTACCTCTGACTTACATCCCCCCACACACCCCTATTTCATTTTTTTAAATTAATTTTATTTATTTATTTATTTTGCAGTACTAGGGATGGAACCCAGGGGCAGTCTACCTCTGAGCTACACCCTCAGCACTATTTTTTATTCTTTATTTTGAAACAGGGTCTCACTGAGTTGGAAAGGGCCTCACTAAGTAGTTGACTGTCCTCAAACCAGGATCCTCCTGTCTCAGCCTCCCAAATGCAGGGATTACAAGTGTGTGCCACCATGCCCGGCCCTATTTAGTTTTATTAATTAATTAACTTATGTATTTATTGTAGTACTGAGGATTAAACCCAGAGTTCTACCTTAGAGCTATACCTCCAGCCCGATTTTATTTTTTATTTGGAAATAGGTTCTCACTAGGTTGGTAAGAATCTCGCTACTTGCTGAGGCTGTCCTGGATCCACTGCAATCTTCCTGTCTCAGCCTCCCAAGTACTGGGATTACAGGCATGTGCTATCAAACCCAGCTTCTTTTCTTTTCTTTTCTTTTTGTGTTACTGGTGATGGAACCCAGGGGCATTCTACCTCCAAGCTTACACCCTCAGCCCTAGTTTTTATTTTTTACTCTGAAACAGGATCTCACTGAGTTGCATAGGGCTTCACTAAGTAGCTGAGGCTGTCCATGAACCACAAACCTCCTGCTCAGCCTCCCGAATGCTGGGATTACAAGCCTGAACCACTACACCTGGCTCTTATTTTTATTTTTATTTATTTATTTTTGTGGTGCATGGGGTGAAATCCAGGAACCTTCTACCTCTGGACTATACTCCCAGACCTATTTTACATTTTATACTCCCAGACCTATTTTTTATATTTTTATTTGGAAACAGGGTCTCACTAAGTTGCTGAGAGCCTCACTAAGTAACTGAGGCTGGCTTCGAACCTGCACAATCCTCCTGTCTCAGCCTCCCAAACACGGGGATTACAAGCGTGCGCCACCACGCCTGGTCTGAGCCCTATTTTTTTATTTTTTATTTTGAAAATAGGTTCTCAAGCTGGGCGTGGTGGTGCACGCTTGCAATCCCAGCATTCGGGAGGCTAAGACGAGGATCATAGTTCGTGGACAGCCTCAGCTACTTAGTGAGGCCCCATGCAACTCAGTGAGACCCGGTTTCAAAATAAAAGAATAAAAAATAGGGCAAGGGGTGTAGCTCGGAGATTAAATGCCCCTGGGTTCCATCCCCAGACCCGGGGGCGGGGGGATACATTCTCACTTAATTGTGGAGGGCCTCACTGAGTAGCTGGGGCTGGCTGAAAACCCATCATTCTCCTGTCTCAGCCTCCCAAGTACTGGGATTAAAAGTATATGCCACCACGCCTGGCTAGATTTTTATTCTGAAACAAGTTTTCATTAAGTTGCTGAGGGTCTGATTAAGTGGCTTGAGGCTGACCTTCCAACCTGTATCACTCCTGTCTCAGCCTCTCAAATAGTAGGATTACAGGTATGCACCACCTGTAAATCCCCTGGCAAACTGCAAATCTTTTTAAAGCCTGTCTGCAACCGATCCTCATATGTCAAAATGTCTAAAGGTAGCCAGGCGTGGTGGCGCACACTTGTAATCCCTGCACTTGGGAGGCTGAGACAGGAGGATCACACAGGTTCAAAGTCAGCCTCAGCTACTTAGTGAGGCTCTCAGTAACTTAGACCCTGTTTCCAAAACGGGTCTGAGTGTATAGCCCAGAGGTATAGCCTCTGGGTTCCACCCCCAGTACCACACACACACAAAAAAAAAATGTCTAAAGGTAGACAAAAACTATACCACAGTCTGGATATTTTGCTGTTTTAAGATTTTGTCTGACAGGTTAATAAGTTTGCCTTTACATTTAGTTTTAGGACATAAGCAAAATGCAAAATGTAGATGTAGATAGATTTTTTGGGTTTTTTTGTTTTGTTTTGTTTTTTTGTAGTACTGTAGTACTGGAGATTAATCCCAGGGGCATTCTTCCTCTGAGCTATACCCCAGCCCTATTTTTTATTCTTTATTTTGAAACAGGGTCTCACTAAGTTGGCTGGCCACAAACATGCAATTCTTGCTGTTTCAGATTCCCAAGTACTGGGATTACAAGCATGCCTGGTTTGCAGATAATTTCTTTACCAGAATGTTAACATGTATGGCTTCTACTCTTTTGCTATGGAGTACTCTTTTTTTTTTTTTTTTTTTTTTCTTCAGGAATGGAACCCAGGGGCATTCTACCACTGAACCACACCCCAGCCCTACTTTTTTTTTTTTTTTTTTTTTTTTTTTTTTTTTGGTGGTCCTGGGGTTCCTGGAAACCCTTCTACCTCTGGGCTATACTCCCAGACCTATTTTTATACTTTTTTAATTTTGGAAGCAGGGTCTCTTAAGCCAGCACGGCTTCCAACCCTCGGGATCCTCCTGTCTCCACCTCCCAAGCACGTGGATTACAAGCTTGCATGCACCACCACTCCCGGCCCAGCCCTACTTTCTTATTCTTTATTTTGAAACAGGGTCTCACTGAGTTGCAAAGGGCCTCACTAAGTAGTGGAGGCTGTCCGTGAACCACGATCCTCCTGTTTCAACCACCCAAATGCTGGGCTTACAAGTGTGTGTAACCATGCTCAGCTTTCTATGGAATACTCTTTATCCTTTGAAATCTCTTGAGAATAGTTTTTGTTGCCTGCCTTTTTTGTTGTTGTACTGGGGATTGAACCCAGGGGGCATTCTAATTCCAAGATACACCCGCAGTCCTTTTTATTTTTTGTTTTGAAACTGGATCCTGAGAGTTTTGCTAAGTTTTGGAACCTGTCATCCTCCTGTCTCAGTCTCCCAAGTACTTAGGATTACAGGCATGTGTCATCATGTCTTTTTTTTTCTTTTTTGGTTTTGGGGATTGAACCCAAAGCTGTTCTGTCTCTGAGTTACACCCCACTCATTATTATTATTTTATTTATTTATTTATTTATTTATTTTTGATGGTACTGGGGTTCCTGGAAGCCCTTCTTCCTCCGGGCTACACTCCCAGACCTATTTTAACATTTTCATTTGGAAACAGGGTCTCCTGAGCCAGCGCGGCTGGCTTCAAACCTGTGCGATCCTCCTGTCTCTGCCTCCCAAGCGCAAGGATTACAAGCGTGCGCCACCACACCCGGCATATTCTTTATTTTTAAACAAGGTCTCACTAAGTTGTGGAAGGGCTCACTGAGTAGCTGAGGCTGGCTGCAAACCTGTGATCCTTTAGTCTCAGCCTCCCAAGTACAGGAATTACAAGCCTGTGCCACCATGTCCAGCTTTATATTTATTTTATTTTATTTTTATTAATAGTTGTAACTAGTTCTTTCCTTTTTATCAAAACATGGGTTTAATATCAAATATAAATGAGTAGTACAATAGAACTCTTTTTTTATCTTTTATTTTGGTGGTACCTGGGGATGGAACCCATGGACTTTCTACCTCTGGGCTATACTCCCAGGTCTAGTTTTATATTTTATTAGAAACAGGGTCTCACTAAGTTGCTGAGAACCTCACTAAGTAGTTGAGGCTGGCTTTGAACATGTGCAATCCTTCTGCCTCAGCCTCCCAAGTACTGGGATTACAAGCGTGCGCCACCACGGGTGGCTCATCTTTTATTTTTTTACCTTTGAAATACTAGGTCTCAGTAGGTTTCTAAGAGTCTCAATGCATTGCTGAGGTTGTCCTCAAACCTGCAGTCCTCCTGTCTCAGCCTCCCAAGTACTGGGATTACAGGCATGGGCCACCATGCCTGGCTAGAACTCATTTTTATGGCAGATGATAAAAATGTGAAACAGCTTATTTGAATTTTTTGTTGTTGTTGTTCAGGGTCTGGGCATGGAACCCAGGGGCATTCAACCTCCGAGCTATGCCCTCTACCCTATTTTTAATTCTTTATCTTGAAACCGGGCCTCACTAGATAGTTGAGGCTGTCCACGAACCACGATCCTCCAGTCTCAGCCTCCCGAATGCTGGGATTACAAGCGTGCGCCACCATGCCCGGCTTACAAATTTATGTATCTAGCACAAATGCCTTCCCTGACCTGCAGACTTGTATATTCAGCACTGTCCTTGCCAGTTGGGCCAACTCTATATCTAATAGGCTTTTCAAACTTATTAGCATGTCCCAAGTCCAAAACAGTTAGCATTAGTGATTTTAAAAGACAAAAGAAGCAAGGCTGGTGGCGCACGCTTGTGCTCCCAGCATTCAGGAGGCTGAGACCTGAGGATCACAGTTCACAGAGAGCCTCAGCTACTTAGGGAGCCCCTCTGCAACTTAGTGAGACCCAGTTTTAAAATAAAGAATAAAAAATAGGGTAGGGGGTGTAGCTCCGATGGCGAATGCTCCTGGGTTCCATCCCCAGACTCGCCAAAAAAAAAAAAAACAAAAGAACAAAATCTTCACGTAATATGCATTGGTTTAGAAATAAGGTGGAAAGGGGGGCATGGTGGTACATACCTGTGCTGTACTTGGGAGGCTGAAACAGGAGGATCACAGGTTCAAGGATAGCCGCAGCTAGTAGTAAGACTCTCATTGACCTATGGAGACTGTTTCCAAGTAAGAAATATAATCAGGCTGAGGGTGTAGCTCAAAGTTAGAATCTCTCTGGGTTTAATTCCCAGTACCACCAAAAAAAGAAGAAAAGAAATACAGTAGAGCCAGGCATGGCGGCACTTGCTTGTAATCCCAGCATTTGGGAGGCTGAGACCAGAGGATCGCAGTTTGAGAACAGCCTCAGCTACTTAGTGAGGCCCTTTGCAATTCAGTGAGACCCTGTTTCCAAATAAAGAATAAAAAAAAAAAAAAAATAGGTTGGGAGTATAGCTCAGAGGTAGAATGCTCCTGGGTGTCATCCTCGCCCAAAAAAAAAAAAAAAAATGGTGGAGATCCAGGTATGATGGCACATGTTTGTATTCCCAGTACTTAGGAGGCTAAGACAGGAGGATTGCAGATTCCAGGCCAGCCTCAGCAACTTAGACCCTATTTTGAAATAAAAAAGGATGAGGGAATAGCTTGAAATGGAATGTCCCTTGGTTCAATCTCCAGTACCAAAAGAAAACAAAAAAGAAACAAGTTGGAGATTGTGACCAGAAATTGGTCACTTAAGTAGAATATTTGTGGGATAGACTTTATTATTAGCTCTGAGCCTACTATATTATATATTTAATTAGTTTGGGCTTCTGAAGTAAACTCTCCTTCTGTTCCTTTCTTTTATACCTTACATTTGTTTGTTTATATATTTTTGTAGTACTAAGGATTGAACTCAGGGATGTTCGATCTCTGAGCTACATTCCCTGACTTTATTTATTTATTTATTTATTTATTTATTTATTTATTTATTTGCAGTACTGGGGATGGAACCAGAGGCATTCTACCTCTGGGCTACACTCCCAGCCCTATTTTATAATTTTATTGGAAACAGGGTCTCACTAAGTAGCTGTGGCTGGTTTCGGGTGTGTGTGTGTGTGTGTGTGTGTGTGTGTGTGTGTGTGTGTGTGTGTGTGTTAGTTACTGGGGATGGAATTCAGGGGCAGTATACCTCCAAATTATACCCCGCACCCTATATTTTTAGTCTTTTTATTTTTTTATTTTATTTTTTTATTTTTTGGTGGTACTGGGTTTCCTGGAAACCCTTCTACCTCCGGGCTACACTCCCAGACCTATTTTTATACTTTTTTATTTGGAAACAGGGTCTCTTAAGCCAGCACAGCTGGCTTCAAACCTGTACTATCCTCCTGTCTCCACCTCCCAAGCGCGGGGATTACTGGAATTATAAGCGTGCACCATCACGCCCAGCTAGTCTTTTTGTTTTTGAAACAGGGTCTCGCTGAATTGTGAATGGCCTCACTAAGTAGCTGAGGCTGTCCACGAACTGCGATCCTCTGATCTCTGCCTCCCGAATGCTAGTATTATAAACATGCGCTACCATGCCTAGCTCATCATGGTCATCTTTAAACCTTATACTTTACTTTTCTTTATCTTTTTTTTTTTTAAGTCTGGGGATGGAACCCAGGGGCATTCGACCTCTGACCTATACCCCCTGCCCTGTTTTTTATTTTGAAATAGGGTCTCACTAAGTTGCAGAGGGCATTACTAAGTAGCTGAGGCTGTCAGTGAACCACGATACTCTGGTCTCCACCTCCCAAATGCTGGGATTACAAGCCTGTGCCACTGTGCCCAGCCCTAAACCTTACCATTTATTTAATTATTTAAAGTGAAAATGAATTTGGGTGGCAGGAGACGTTTTTTTTTTTTTTTTTTTTTTTTTTTTTTTTTTTTTTTGGTGGAGTTGAGGATTGAACCTACCTCCAGGCTATATCCCCACCCCTTTTTTTGAAATAAGGTCTTGCTAGGTTGCTGAGTCTTGTTAAATTGCTGAGGCTGATCTCAAACCTTTGATCTTCCTGACTCAGCCTCCCAAGGATTGGAATTACAGGCATGCAACACCACATTTGGTTCAGATCAATTATTTTAAGAATTAGCCGGGCGTGGTGGCACACACGCTTGTAATTCCTGCGCTTGGGAGTCTGAGACAGGAGGATCGCACAGGTTCGAAGCCAGCCTCAGCTACTTAGTGAGGCTCTCAGCAACTTAGACACTGTTTCCAAATAATTATAAAATAGGTCTGGGAGTATAGCCCGGAGGTAGAAAACTCCTGGGTTCCACCCCCAGTACCACCAAAAAAAATAATTAAAATCTCTGTTTTTTTGTTTTTTTGTTTGTTTGTTTGTTTGTTTGTTTGTTTGGTGGCATTAGGGATTGAACCCAGAAGCATTCTACCTCAAAACTAAGCCCAGCCCTTTTTGAAACAGGGTCTTACTAGGTTGCTGAGTGTCTCACTACTTGCTGAGGCTATCCCTAAACCTGCTGTCTAAGCTTGGTGTGGTGGCCCACGCTTGTAATCCCAGTCCTTGGAAGGCTGATCACAGGTTTGAGGCCAGCCTCAGCTACTTACTGTGGCCCTCCACAACTTAGTTAGACTCTTGTTTCCAAATAAAGAACAAAAAACAGAGCTGGGGGTGTAGCGTAGAGGTAGAATACCCCTGAGTTCAATCCCCAGTACCGCGAGAAAGAAAAAACAATCACTGCTGTCTCAGCCTTTTTAAATCCTGGGATTACAGGTGTGTACCACCACACCTGGGAAAACTCAGTTCTTTTTCCATCTATTCTTTACTGTATTAAACCAGTCCTGTTTTTTAGGTATCATCTTTATCAGAAAGTGAGGAGTCTCAGGACTCATCTGACAGCATAGGCTCCTCACAGAAAGCTCACGGGATCCTAGCACGGCGCCCATCTTACAGGTTAGTACTCTCATACCACACTCCACATTGTCCCATCACCAAATGAGTTTAAATGGTGTGCAAGAAGGCAGTGTTAAGAGAGGTAGATTGGGGGCTGGGCGTAGTGGCACACACTGTAATCCCAGCATTTGGGAGTCAGAGACTGGATGATCGGGGTTCTCAGACAGATTCAGCTACTTAGCGAGGCACTTTGCAACTCAGTGAGAAAAAATAAAAATAAAAGACTGTTTAAAAAAATAAAAGACTGAAAAGTAGGGCTGGGATGTAGCTTGGAGATACAGTGCCCCTGGGTTACATCCCTGGTATCACAAAAAGAGAGAGGGAGGGAGGGAGAGAGGGAGGGAGGGAGGGGGAGAGAGAGAGATTGGAATCAGATTATAAAGGGCTCAATGCTGAACTGAAGAATTTAGACTTGTCTTCTGGCAAAATTAAATTTCCATATTTACTTTTAGATAGTTGGAGGTGTCCCTCAGCAGTAGAATGCCCCAGGGTTCAGTCCTCAGTACACTACATACACACAAATAATAATAGTTAACTCTAATAGCAATATGAAAGCAGGACTTAGACTTTAGGAACTAGACTACTCTGTGTCCTCTTTCTCAACTAGGGGGGTGTGTGTGTGTGTGTGTGTGTGTGTGTGTGTGTGTGTGTGTATCTGGGGGTGGAACCTAGGGGCATTTGACCTCCAAGCTATACCCCTCTGGCCTATTTTTTATTATTTATTTATTTTTTTTTTTTTATTTATTTATTTATTTTTTTGCAGGTCTGGGGGTGGAACCCAGAGGCATTCGACCTCTGAGCTACACCTCCTGCCCTACTTTTTATTCTTTATTTTGAAACCAAGTCTCACTGAGTTGCAGAGGGCCTCACTAAGTAGCTGAGGCTGTCTGCGAACCGATCCTCTGGTCTCAGCCTCCCGGATGCTGGGATTGCAAGCGTGCGCCACCACGCCCGGCTTTTATTCTTTATTTTGAAACCGGGTCTCACTGAGTTGCAGAGGGCCTCACTAAGTAGCTGAGGCTGTTCGCGAACTGTGATCCTCCTGTCTCAGCCTCCTGAATGCTGGGATTACAAGCGTGCGCCACCACGCCCGGCCTTTGAATTTCTTGATTCTGGGTCCTTGTTCTCTCATATGTGTGTTCCTTTGTCTTAAATACTTTCTTGTCCATTATGTATAATTCATACATATACTTTCCAGAAACTTTTCTTGATTACTTCCTCCAGACTGCTGCAAAACCAGATTCTCTTTTCTTCTGTAGCATCCTTTTACCGATTCCTATAATCACTATCCTGTTGGAATTCTACTTGAGGGCATGGCCCATGTGTTATTTTTTTGTGATCCCAGGGCCTACCAAAGTGACTCTCTCATAGTAGATCTAGCTCAGTAATCATTTGGTGAATGAATGGAAAGCTAGAAGTAATCAACAGAAAGCCTTTGAAATAATCTGGATAATTTCATTTGGAGGTTGGATATTTTTGGAGTGAGTAAATTTGAAATACTTCTGTATCTCAGATACATAGGAGTAGAAGGAATGAGATAGGAGTAGAGAGAGTGGGACACAGAAAATGATGAAACACTGTCTTTGAGCATACACAAAATCTGTAGGACTTTAGATAGTCTTGTCTGGTGGAATAAGGAAGGACTTTATATAAGATAAGACTACCAACTGGTCACTGCCAATCTGTTGGATTTTGTAAGGCAGCAGAAGAGTTTCTTCAGTTGAGGAATGATGTAATAAAAATTCCACTGGATGGAATAAAATAAGTTGGCTTGCTTTAGGAACTCGGAATTGAAGATACCTGGAGAGCTGGGAGTAGTGGTACACGCTTGTAATCCCAGTACTTAGGAGGCTGAGACAGGAGGTTTACAGATTTGCCGCCATCCTAGAAACTTGAGCCACTCAGCAACTTAGTGAGACCCTGTTTCAAAATAGGGAAGAAAAGGGCTGAGAGGTGAGTAGTTCATAAGTAAACTTTAGCCCCCAGTATCACAAAAAATAAAAAGTACCTGGAGCTAGGTTTGGTGGCACATGCTTGTAATCTCAGTACTTGGGAAGCTAAGACGGGAGGATTGCAGGTTTGTGGCCAGCCTCAGCTACTTAGTGAGACTTTCTGCAACTTAGTGAGACCCTGTTTCAAAATAAAGAGTTAAAAACAAATAGGACTAGGCGTGTAGCTCAGAGGTAGAATGCCTTTGGGTTTGGTGGGGAGGGGGGACCTAGAGAAGCTGGACACAGTAATCCCAGTAATTTAGAAGGACAGCAAGTTGGAGACCAGCATTGGCAACTTAGTGCAAGTTAGTGAGAACCTGTCTTTAAAAGGATTGGGGATGTAACTCAGTGGCAAAGCACTAGCACACAGTCCTGGGTACTAATAAAAAGGTGCCTGGAGGAAATAAAGATTTAGGAAGAAAAGATAAACAGAAGCCAGATTACTTAGAGTTTGGTATTGTGTTAAAGAATTTGGACTCTACTGAATGAACAGTCAGTGAATACATGTATCAGTCAGCTTTGTGTTGCTATGACAAAATACCTGAGATAATAACCTTTTGAAGAAGAAAGGTTTAGTGTGATGGCCCATACCTATAATCCCAGCACGTGGGAGGCTGAGACAGGAGGATTGCACAGGTTTGAAGCCAGCCTCAGCTACTTAGCGAGGCTCTCAGCAACTTAGTGAGACTCTATTTCCAAATAAAGTATAAAATAGGGCTGGGAATATAGTGTGGAGGTAGAAAAGCCCCTGGGTTCCACCCCCAGTACCACAAAAATTAAAATGAAAAGAATAAAAACTAAAAAACTAAAAGAAATAATGCATTTTTAGTAAGCAGCAGTAGTTTCAATAGACAGTACTAAATACATAAAGAACTTCAGATAATGAGATTACTAAAGGAATGTAAGTATAATTAAAATTATGAAAGACATAAAGGAATTAAAACCCTAATACTAAGCCGGGTGTGGTGGCCCACACTTGTAATTCTAGCATTCGGAAGGCTGAGACCATGCGGTTCTTGGACAGCCTCAACTACATAGTGAGGCCCTCCTCAACTTAGTGAGACCCTGTTTCAAAATAAAAATAGAGCAGGGGGTGTAGTTCGGAGGTCAGGTTCCATCCCCAGACCTGCAAATAAATAAATATAATAATAACCTAATAATACTAGAAAAAAAGACTTTGGGGACATTTTGAAAATAAGTAAAATTAAAGTCAGGCATGGCGGCACAATACTTGGGAGGCTGAGACAGGAGGATTGCAGATTCAAGGACAGCCTCAGCCAGTAGTAAGACTCATCCACCTAGCAAGACCCTGTTTCAAAATGAAAATAAAATAGGGCTGGGAGTGTAGCTCACAGGTAGAATGTTCATTAGCTAGTACCATAAAAGAAAAAGAAAATGAGTAAAATTAGAAATGTTGCAGCCTGGGGTGGTGGTGTATACTTGTAATACCAGTACTTGGAGAGGCTGAGACAGGTGGATTGCAGGTTCAAAGCCAGCCTCAGCAATTTAGCAAAGCTGTCAGTAACTTAGACTGTTTCCAAATAAAAAATAAAATAAAATAGGGGTAGGGGTGTAGCTCAGGTAAAATATCCTTGGGTTTCATTCCTGGTAACACCCCAAAAAAATATAGAAAAAGAAATAAAAGCTGGGCGTGGTGGCGCGTGCTTGTAATCCCAGCATTTGGGAGGCTGAGGCAGGAGGATCACAGTTCATGGACGGCCTCAGCTACTTAGTGAGGTCCTTCGCGCAACTCAGTGAGACCCTGTTTCAAAATAAAGAATTAAAAAAAAATAGGGCTGAAGGTGTAGCTCAAAAGTAGAATGCCTCTGGGTTCCATCCTTAGTACCACAAAAGAAAGAGAGAGACAGACAGACAGACAGGCAGACAGACAGACAGACAGACACAGAGAGAGAGAAAGAAGAAATACAGTTGCTACTGAAGAATTTTAAGTTTACAGCAGGTTAGATTTAACCAAAGAATTAGATGGTAATACTTCCAAAAGAAGAGAATGGGGAAGGGCACTTCCAGCTTGTAGCATCTTCTTGGTGAAGCTGAGTATCTAACCTAGAGCCTGGTATAATGCTAGGAAGGTGCACTAACACTGAACTTCACTCCCAGCTAGGTAAACCTGTGTGTGTGTGTGTGTGTGTGTGTGTGAGAGAGAGAGAGAGAGAGAGAGAGAGAGAGACAGACAGACAGACAGACAGACAGACAGACAGACAGACAGAGACAGACACCCCTAGGGGCATTCTATACCTCCCCAGTCCTTTTTAATTCTTTATTTTGAAACAGGGTCTCACTGCTAAATTACAGAGGGCCTCACCAAATATCTGAGGCTATCCATGAACCTGTGATTCTCCTGTCTCAGCCTCTCAAGTACTAGGTTTACAAGCATGTGCCACCACGCCTAGCTTAAACCTAACATTTTAAAAGTTTCCAAAGAGAAAAGACAGTTTACCTAGAAAGGAATGATCATTAATCTAGTAATAGATTTTTTTTTTTAAGTTTTGAGACAGGATCTGGCTAAGTTGCCCCAGGCTCACCTCACACTTAAATCTGTCCTGCCTTAGCTTCCTGACAGTTGTGCACCACTCTACAAAGACTTAAATCTTTAAATGTCAAGAAATATATTTTGACCTGGAATTCTATGCCCACCTGAACAATTATTTAAAAAAAAATGATAGTGAAGGCTAGAGGTATAGTTCAGTGGTAGAGTGCTTGCCTAGCATGGGCAAGGTGCTGGGTTTGATCTCTAGCATTGCACACCTGAAGGGAGGACAAAAGAACCCCTAAAAAAATATGGAAGTAAGCCGGGTTTGGTGGCACGCACTTGTAATCCCAATACTTGGAAGGCTGAGACAGGAGGATTGCGCAGGTTGGAAGCCAGCCTTAGCTACTTAGACTCTCAACAACTTAGTGAGACCCTGTTTCCAAATAAAATATAAAATAGGTCTGGGAGTGTAGCCCAGAGGTAGAAAGCCTCTGGGTTCCATCCCCAGTATCAAAAAAAAAAAAAAAAAGTAAGTAAAAAACATTTTCAAACTGATTTAAGAAACTACTAAAGGCTAAATTTCAACAAGAAGAAAAAAATGAAAGCAAATAGAAAATAAATATAAAGCTGGGCATGATGGCACAGGCTTGTAATTCCAGTACTTGGAGGCTGAGAATGAAGGATCACATGTATGTAGCTAGCTTTAGCTACTTAGTGAGGCCTTCCACAACTTAGTGAGACCTTGTTTCAAAATAAAGAATAAAAAATAGTGCTGGGGATATAGTTCAGAGGTAGAGTGCCCCTGGGTTCAATCCCCAGTACAGCAAAATAAAAAAAGAAAGAAAGAAAAAAGAAAAGAAAATGAATGTAAAGCCAGGTGTGGTGGCACATGTTTATAATCCCAGCATTTGGGAGGCTGAGACGGGAGGATTGCAGTTCAAAGACAGCCTCAGCTACTACTTAGTGAGGCCCTTTGCAACTCAGTGAGGCCCTGTTTCAAAATAAAGAGTAAAAAATAGGGCTGAGGATGTAGCTTGGAAGTAGAATGCCCCTGGGTTTCATCCCCAGTATGCAAAAAAGAAAGAGAGAGGGAGGGAGGGAGAGGAGGGGAGGAAGAAAGAGAAAGAAAGAAAGAAAGAAAGAAAGAAAGAAAGAAAGAAAGAAAGAAAGAAAGAAAGAAAGAAAGAAAATGAAAGTAAAAAAATGGCAAAGACAATTCATTTAAGATACTATTGAGCTGGGTGTGGTGGCGCACACTTGTAATCACAGCATTTGAGACACTGAAACAGAAGAACTGTGGTTCATGGACTGCCTCAGCTACTTAGTGAGGTCCCTTGCAAATCAGTGAGACCCTATTTCAAAAACACAAACAAAAAGAATAAAAATAGGGCTGGGGGGGGTATAGTTGGAAGGTAGAATGCCTCTGGGTTCCACCCCCAGTACCGCAAAAAAAAGAAAAAGAATAAAAAGATACTATTGGTCTTTTACAATAACAATTAATTTAGGTAGTTTAAAAACAAAATAAGAGCCAGGAGTGGTGGCCTAGCTTGGAGGTAGAATGCCCTTGGGTTTCATCAAAGGCCTAAAAGAGAAAGAAATACACCAATTGTAGTTTTATATTGATTATCTTTAGACAGCATAAACTGAAGGGCAGTTATCAGAAGAACATAAAAAGTTAAATTTCCAAACCATGGCTTTCCCAGTACAAAAAGTTCTAGAAGGCTGGGCGTGGTGGCGCACGCTTGTAATCCCCGCGCTTGGGAGGCTGAGACAGGAGGATCGTACAGGTTCAAAGACAGCCTCAGCTACTTAGTGAGGCTCTTAGCAACTTAGTGAGACCCTGTTTCCAAATAAAAATATAAAATAGGTCTGAGAGTATAGCCCGGAGGTAGAAAGCCCCTGGGTTCTACCCTCAGTACCACCCAAAAAAAAACAAAGTTCCTAGATAAAATGCTTGTTAATGCATTGTATGCTTATAGGAAATAATTGAAATTAATAATTCAAATTGAAATTTTCTATCACCCTCCCCCAATAAACAAAAACCATAAACATACAATAAATGAGCTGAAACCAAAATGGGGAGAAGCATGTATGAAAACCAGGCTATCATTATTTTATGTCAACTGTAGGAAGGGACTCAGAACCTGAGATTGAGCCGGGCGTGGTGGCGCACGCTTGTAATCCGAGCATTCAGGAGGCTGAGACTGGAGGATTGTGGTTCCCAGACAGCCTCAGCTACTTAGTAAGTCCCTTGCAGCTCAGTGAGACCTGGTTTCAAAATAAAGGATAAAAAATAGGGCAGGGGCTGTAGCTCAGAGGTTGAATGCCCCTGGGTTACATTCCCAGACCTGCAAAAAAAAGAACCTGAGATTCTTCAGTAAGCAGGGCTTTCCAAAAGAGGCTAGAACATCTTAGAGGAAGCTTCCCAAGTTAAGCTTTTTGGACTGCCACATATTGGGATCATTCAAATATGAATACAGTTAAAAAACATCAAACATACATGGAAATAAACCATTGTAGATGAGAATCAGTAAAATGAGTATTTGATAAAATTCAAAATCCACTCATAAAGCTTTAGCAAATGAAGAATAAAAGTGGACTTCCCTACCATATGTAGATTTTGAAAACTGAACTGTAGAGTAGGATAGCTGTGGCCCACATTCTATGTGGGCTACTGTACTGCTCGGTGTACACATGGAACAAAATCAGTATGATGCCTCAGCTTTAAAAACTGAACTGACATTGGAACCACAGCCCACAGAAGGCCAATCAGAGCTTTCAGCCTATACACAACCAAATTGATAGCCTGCTCAAATCCAGAATGTAAACATTCTGTGTAGAATTTAAACAAAACCTAGAGTCTGATAGCATAATATTGACATTGTCTAAGATCACTTTACAGACAAAGAACCTGGGAAGACTACCACCAGATGCTAGCACCTAGATGACAGACGCTTGTAATCCCAGTACTTGGGAGGTGGAAACAGAAGGATAATGGATTCTCAGCCAGCCTCAGCAACTTGTGAGGCCCTCTGTAACGTAGTGAGACCCTGTTTCAAAAAATAAATAAGCCAGGAGTGGTGACACATGCTTGTAGTCCCAGCACTCGAGAGGCTGAGACAGAAGGATCGTGGTTAACAGACACCCTTAGCTACTTAGGTCCTTGCAACTCAGTGAGACCCTGTTTCAAAATAAAGAATAAAAAATAGGGTTGGGGGTGTAGCTTGGAAGTAGAATGCCCCTGGGTTTCATCCCCAGTAAAACACACACACACACACACACACACACACACACACACACACACATACGTGCCGTGATGTAGCTTGGTGGTAGAACACCCATGCGTTCAATTCCTATTACTGCAAAAAATAAAATAAAAAATAAAATTGGGCTGGGGGTGTAGCTCAGAGGTAGAATGTCCATGGATTTCATCCCCAGTACCACACACACACACACACATGCACGCACGCACACACACAAAGAATTATGTGACTTCAAAGGAGACATAATCAAAATGTTCTAACAAATATGGGTGAATCCTCCTGAAATAAATGGGAGGCTATAAAGAGACTAAATACAAATTTTAGAGCTCAGAAGTACAATAACAGAAATAAAACCTGACTGGATGGGTTCAGGAGGAAAATGGCAATGAGAGAAAACATTGCTGATCAGTTTTGAAAATTAATATTATTCAGTTTGAACAAGTGAAAAGATACGGGGGGGGGTACTGATTTTCAGGGACCTGTGAGACAATAATGAAAGGTCTTATAATTTGTGTCACTGAAGTCACAAAAGAAGAGGAAAATATGTTACATAAAAAAATATGTGAAAAAAATAATGACTGAAAAACTTTAAATCTAGCTAAAAACTTAAAGGCTACAGGTTTAAAAAGTTCAGTGAAGGCCAGGTGTGGTGGCGCACGCTTGTAATCCCAGCATTTGGGAGGCTGAGACCTGGAGGATCGCGGTTCGAGGACAGCTTCAGCTACTTAGTGAAGTCCTCTGCAACTCAGTGAGACCCGGTTTCAGAATAAAGCATAAAAAAGTAGGGCAGGGGGTATAGCTCGGAGGTAGAATGCCCCTGGGTCCCATCCCCAGATCCGCAAAAAAAAAAAAAAAAAAAGTTCAGTAAATCCATAATAGGATAAACAAATCACTGCCCATACATCATAATCAAACTTCTAAAAAGTTAATGAAAAGGAAAAATCTTGTGAGCAACCAGATAAATATAGCACATTACTTAAAAGGGAACAACATGAATTCTTAACGGTTTCTTACCTCAAACCATGGTGCATAAAAGTAAGTGAAACAGCATTTTAAAAGTGTTGAGAGCTGGGCGTGGTGGCTCACGCTTGAAATCCCCGCGCTTGGGAGGCAGAGACAGGAGGATCACCATGGTTCGAAGTCAGCTGCGCTGGCTTAAGAGACCCTGTTTCCCAATAAAAATATAAAATAGGTCTGGGAGTGTAGCCTGGAGGTAGAAGGGTTTCCAGGAACCCCAGTACCACCAAAATAAATAAATAAAAATTAAAAGTGTTGAGAGAGAGCTGGAGATGTAACGCAATGGTAGAGCACTTGCCTAGCATGCACAAGGCCCTGGGTTCAGTTCCCATTAGCGCGCGCGCACACACACACACACACACACACACACAGGTCTGTGGCAGGTCTGGGGATGAAACCCAGAGGCATTTGACCTCCTAGTTAAACCCCCTGCCCAATTTTTTATTCTTTATTTTGAAATGGGATCTCACTGAGTTGCAGAGGGCCTCACTAAGTAGCTGAGGGTGTCCACAAACTGCAATCCTCCAGTCTCAGCCTCCCAAATGCTGGGATTACAAGCATGCACCACCATGCCTGGCTCTTGTCATTCTGTTTCTAGTGAAAATATACTTCAGAAATGAAGGTGAAGCTGAGGCAGGAAGATTGCAGGTTTGAGGTCAGCATAATGTAGCTTAGCAAGACCCTATTTCAAAATAAAAGTTTAAAAAACGGAGCTGGTTGTGGTGGTGAATGCCTGTAACCCCAGGCTTTTGGAGGCTGAGACAGGAGGAGTGCAGGTTTTCGGCCAGCCTCAGCAATTTATCAAGGCCCTTAGCCCTTTACTTTTTGTTTTGAAACAGTCTTGCTACGTTGTTGAGAGTCTTCCTAAGTTGCTGAAGCTGTCCTCAAATCTGCAATCTTCCTGTCTCAGCCTCCTGAGTACCTAGATTACAGGTGTGTGCCACCATGCCCTGCTCAAAATTGGTCTTTTTAAGTGAAGGGTTCCTAATACTACATAGTTAACAAGAAGTACCTTATTAATTAATGAAATAACGCACATCAGAGCCATCTCACCTAAAGGGAAAAGATGTTATACTTCTATAATGATTTTCTATGTAGAAGAGCCCTCTGGGACCGTGCATTGGTGGTACATGCTTATAATTTGCAAACTTGGGAGGATGAAACAGGATTAAGGGTTCAAGGTCAGCCTCAGCAATTTAGCAAAACCCTGTTTTCAACATAAAAAATAAAAACAGCTATGGTTATAGCTCAAGTGTAGAGTGCCTCTGAATTCAGTCCCCAGTACCAAAGGAAAAGAAAGGCCCTGTGGGTATTTGTCTCAGCCTACCAAGTGCTGGGATTACACACGTGTGTGTCACCACACTCGGCTAACAAATGGATTTTTAAACACAAACATATTCTTTTTTTTTTTTTTTTTTTTTTGGTGGTAGTGGGGGTGGAACCCAGGGCTTTCTACCTCTGGACTATACTCCCAGTCTTATATTTTATTTGGAAACAGGGTCTCACTAAGTTGGTAAGTGCGGCAGACTGGCTCAATCGGATTGGCCGCTGAGTCCACTCAGGATCGATTTATCTCAGAAAGATGGGCATGGATTCGGGTGCCGTTCTGCAGCCACTTATCTGCAGCGATTCTTTCCCTTCTATGAAATAAATTCCTTTAAGTTCCTATTCACGGCGCTTCGGGAAAGAATCTGACATGGACAAAAGCTTCTTGAGCAATTGACACTTTATTACAAGAACCCAGAAAATTTATATCCTTCACCAGTGAGATTAATAGTAAGAAAAAAGAGGGGAGTGCAATCACTGCAAAACAATAGTGAATGACATGTAAACAAAGTAAAAAAAAACTAGTCCGGCATTCAAGAGATAGATCTGGCTGGATCTTTTGGATCTTTCAAGATCTTTCGGCAGATCCAGCTGCCCTTGCAGACAGGCAGTTCCAAAGGGCAAATTCCAGAAGACACAGTCACGCCCAGGGCTTGGAGAATAGGCCTCTCATGGAATCTTCTTTAACTTTTTTGCAGCTTTTCATCTCTAGGGCTTAGTCCATATGGCAGGCATGGGGAGATATGGCGATCCAGGGGGATGTGATGGAAGTCTCCCAGGTGTCGTCCGCATTGCCTTCTAAAGTCTGAAAGCTTAAGCAAGCTCACAACACAGTTTGGCAGATAAACACCAAAAAATAACATGAAGTTTTTAGATTTAGTTGTCAGATGTACTTCTCTAGCTGCTGAATACTTTTCCTCAAACGATAGGCTTATTAGAAGCCTATTCATCTTATAAATAATCCATATTCCTATCACAGACCCTTTGCAATATCCTTTCCTTTTCTGATTACCCTGATTCTCTCTTTCCCATTTGGGACAATCTTATGATAAGCTCTTCTTCATTCAAAAATCCTTTCTTATTCTCACCATATTTCCTTTCTTTTACACATTTATTATATCTATCCTTTGTTCTAACATATTCATTTCTTAGCCACGTGGCGCCTCCCTGTCTCGGGAAGCACTCATACTGTGTGTAAAGGTTAAGAATCTTCCTAGCCTTCAGCTCTATTGTATTGGGCAGTATTAGCTGCTCATAAACTAGGTTGCTTTGATGTCACACCCAGAGTTTATCTTCTCTGTATCTAGGCAGGATCACAAGGAGAGGGGTAAACAGAGGCACCAGGTACCTCCCTTTTAGGGCTTTTATTGTAAGTTAATGATTAGGATGAAGGTCAGAGATAGAGGGGAAATCTGCGTTTGTAATTGCTGTTATTGGAATGCTTCCACAGCATCTGAATTCTGACTAGATTTTATTACCATTTGAACAAAGCCGAGGACGTTTAGAGGCTTAGACAAATTACCAGAAAGTTTATTTTCCACAGACTCAGTTTCTCTCACAGTCCTTATCTACACCACCGGAGCAATTCGTGTGGAAAGTTAAAAGAATCATTACCAAAAGAATAATAGTTATGAAAGAATATCTAAGAGTGGGGGAGTACTTTGGCCAGAGACGACACTTTCTCTCGGGGCTTCCGCTCACGTTGAGGACCAGCCAATTAACTGCGTGGGAGACCATCACACAGATGCCGAGGAGAAAGGTGTAATCTCGGCAGCTAAGAGCCTCACTAAGTAGTTGACTACTGAGGTTGGCTTTGAACCTGTGCGATCCTCCTGTCTAAGCCTCCCAAGCACAGGGATTACAACTGTGCATCACCATGCCTGGCTCACAAACATATTCTTGACACAGTAGTTTAGGTGGCTAGTAATTTGTCTATGTGTATATATGGTATTGGAGATTGAACTCAGGGGCATTGTACCTCCAAGCTAAACCCAAGCCTTTCTTTTTTTTTTTTTTCTTTTTGGTGGTACTAGGGGTGGAACCCAGAGGCATTCTACCTCCGGGCTATTCTCCCAGACCTATTTTATACTTTATTTAAGTTGCTGAGAACCTCACTAAGTAGCTGAGGCTGGCTTCGAACCTGCACGATCTTCCTGTCTCAGCCACCCAAGCACGGGAATTACAAGCCTGCGCCACCACGCCCAGCTCACCCAAGCCTTTTTAATGGGTCTTGTTAGGTTGCTGAGAGTGTCACTATGTTGCTGGGACTGTCCTTGAACCTGCAATCTTTCTGTTTCAGCCTTCCAAGTATAGGATTATAGGCATGTGCACTAGGCATGGCTATTGTCTTCTTTCTTTCCTTTTTTTTTTGAGACAAGATCTCTTGTGCTGCCCACACTGGTCTTGAACTCCTCCTGGATTCAAGTGCTCTTCCTTAGTACCTGACCCAGCTAAGTTATTGTACTTTTAACCTGAGATTGAAAAAGGTCTAGCAGTATCTTTTTGTAAAAGCATTCTTAATACCAACATTAATAGAGTTCTATTTTTCACAGAAAAATTTTGAAAGACCTTTCTTCTGAAGATATACGGGGCAAAAAAGGAGACGGAGAAAACCCTGGAGTTTCTGCTGTCACTTCTATGTCTGTTCCAACTCCAATCTATCAGACTAGCAGCGGACAGTACAGTATGTATAGGAGTTGCTTCCACATGATAGACACACAGAACTAACTTTTCCCTGGAAAGAAGTCATACTTAAATAGTGGTAATTATTGAAGGGTAATTTTTGTGTATGTGCGGTACATGCTAGGGATGGAACTCAGGGGCAGTGTACCTCTGAGCTACACCTCTAGCCCTAACTGTTTTGTTTATTTGGGAATGTTCCCACTACATTGCTGACAGCCTTGCTAAATTGAGGATGGCACAAACCTGAGATCTTCTTGTCTCAGCCTCCCAAATACTGGGATTATAGGCATGTGTCACCACACCGGACTCAAAATGTATTTGTGTGTGTGTGTGTGTGTGTGTGTGTGTGTGTGTGTGTGTGTGTGTGTGTGTGTGATACTAGGGATTGAACTGGGGACATTCTACCACTGAGCTACACTGCCAGCCCTATTTTATTTTTTATTTTGAAACTGGGTCTAAATTGCTGAGAACCTTACTAAGTAGCTAAGGCTAGCTGCAAACCTCAATCCTCCTGTTTCAACCTCCCAAGTACTGAGATTACAGATGTGTGCCACCACACCTGGCTTACTTCCATATTTCTTAGGGGTTCTTTTGTCCTTCCTTCCACAACTGTAAAAAAAAAAATTATATAGTTCCATACTTAATTACTATTTGTATAGTTCCTCCTCCCCCTAGAATTTTTTTTTTTTTCAGTATTGGGAATGAAACCCAGGAGTATTCTACCTCTGAGCTATACCCCCAGCCCTATTTTTTATTCCTTATTTTGAAACAGGGTCTCACTAAGTTGCAGGGGGCCTCACTAAGTAGCTGAGGCTATCTATGAACCACGATCCTCCGGTCTCAGCCTCCTGAATGCTGGGATTACAAGCGTGCGCCACCATACCCGGCCTCACTCTAGAATTTTTCTGGCTAATTATTTTAAGATATTTGTTTGGATTTATACTCAGTAAAATTCTTTATTTTTTTAGCCGGGCGTGGTGGCACACGCTTGTAATCCCTGCGCTTGGGAGGCAGAGACAGTAGGATCACGCAGGTTCGAAGCCAGCCGCGTGCGCTGGCTTAGGAGACCCTGTTTCCAAATAAAAATGTAAAATAGGTCTGGGAGTGTAGCCCAGAGTTAGAAGGGCTTCCAGGAACCCCAGTACCACCAAAAAAAAAAAAAAAAAAATTCTTTTTTTTTTTAAGTTTATGAGTTTTGGCAAATGGTGTGGATTTGTGTAGCAGTGTCCACCATAATCAAGGTTTAGTTTTATCACCCTAAGAAATTTGTGCTGCCCATTTGTAACCTCTCCCTTCAGTCCTAACTTTAAGTCTAACTACCTTTTATCAAAAATACAGGTCCAGCCAAGCACGGTAATGTGCACTTGTAATCCCAGTACCTGGGAGGCTGAGACAGGAGAATCAGAGGTTCACAGCCAGCCTCAGCTTTTCAGCAAGGCCCCCTGCAACTTAGTAAGACCCTATTTTGAAATACATAATAAAGTAGGGTTGGGGGTATAGCGCAGAGGTAGAATGTTCCTGGGTTTAAGCCCTAGTATCTAAAAAAGAAAATTTCATTCCACAAGGGATCTGTTATATGAGGATTGCATAATGATAAACAGTTTTATTTGGTTATACTTTCTAGGGGTTTCATTGTAAGGGAGAGAGTAGTAATAACCAATAAAATTCAGTTAAAAATCTTTCTGAGCAACTGGGCGTGGTGGCACACACTTGTAATCCCAGCATTTGGGAACCTGAAACAGGAGGATCATGGTTCTTGTACAGCATCAGCTACTTAGTGAGGCCCTCTGCAACTCATTGAGACCCTGTTTCAAAATAAAAAATGAAAACTAGGGCTGGGGGTGTAGCTTGGAGGTAGAATACCCCTGGGTTCCATGGCCAGTGAAAGAAAGAAAGAAAGAAAGAAAGAAAGAAAGAAAGAAAGAAAGAAAGAAAGAAAGAGAGAAAGAAAGAGAGAGAAAGAAAGAGAGAAAGAAAGAGAGAAAGAAAGAGAGAAAGAAAGAGAGAAAGAGAGAGCAAGCAAGCCGGGTGTGGTAGCACACGCCTATAATCCCTGTACTCTGGAGGCTGAGATGAGGATCGCAGTGGATCCTCCTGTTGTTGAGTCTTGCTAAGTTACTGAGGCTTCCTCAAACCTGTGATTCTTCTGTCTCAACCTTCCATGTACTGGGATTACAGACATATGCCACCATGCCCAGCTATCTTACTTTCTTTTTAAAAGTTAGCCATTGTGGCCAGGCGTGGTGGCGCATCCCCGCGCTTAGGAGGCTGAGACAGAAGGATCACGCAGGTTCGAAGCCAGCCTCAGGTACTTAGTGAGGCTCTCAGCAACTTAGTGAGACCCTGTTTCCAAATAAAATATAAAATGGGTCTGGGAGTATAGCCCAGAGGTAGAAAGCCTCTGGGTTCCACCCCCAGTACCACCAAAAAAAAAAAAAAAAAGTTAGCCATTGTGCCGGGTGTGGTGGCGCATGCTTGTCATCCCAGCACATGGGAGGCTGAGACAGGCCCCAACCCTATTTTTTTTATTCTTTATTTTAAAACGGGGTCTCACTGAGTTGCAAAGCACCTCACTAGTAACTGAGGCTGGTCACGAACCCATATCTTCCTGTCTCAGCCTCCCAAATGCTGGGATTACAAGCATGCGCCACCACGCCTAGCCTTCACCATTCCTTTGAATTAGTATATTTTATATCCTTACACTAGTTATTTTCTCTCTCTGATTAAAGTTGCTATTGCCCCAAATGGAGCCTTACAGTTGGCCAGTCCAGGCACAGATGGAGTACAGGGACTTCAGACATTAACCATGACAAATTCAAGCAGTACTCAGCAAGGTACAATTCTCCAGTATGCACAGACCTCTGATGGACAGCAAATACTTGTGCCTAGCAACCAGGTGGTTGTACAAAGTAAGTATGTTTAATTGTAAAAAGTGTCCCGAAGTACTTTAGTACTTTTAAAGACACTTATCGTTAACTCACTCTTTTGACCATACAGCCGCATCAGGAGATATGCAGACATATCAGATCCGAACCACACCTTCAGCCACTTCACTGCCACAGACTGTGGTGATGACTTCTCCTGTGACTCTGACATCTCAAACAACTAAGACAGATGACCCCCAGCTGAAAAGAGAAATAAGGCTGATGAAAAACAGGTAGGTAGCAAAATTATATATTCAGAATGCATAAGGTTTTTGCAAATCTCAAAACATATAACTAGATGGTAGTTGTAACTGTATAATTAGAAATAAGGAAGATATTTATATCAGTTTTATTTTACTGAGTATTTGATTATGTAGTTCACTCCCAGGGGTCAGTCAGCTCCACTGGTCAGTCTCTATTGAATATGGTATATGGCCTAGAATTCTTCCAGTTTTATTGTGATCTTCAAAATAGCATTGCTAAGCAAAGTTTTTCCTTTTTTTCTTTTTTTTTTTTTCTTTATTTCTTTATTTTTTCTTTTTTTGCGGGTCTGGGGATGGAACCCAGGGGCATTCGACCTCCAAGCTATACCCCCTGCCCTATTTTTTATTCTTTAGTTTGAAACAGTGTCTCATTAAGTTGCAGAGGGCCTAAGTAGCTGAGGCTGTTCATGAACCACAATCCTTCACTTTCAGCCTCCCAAATGCTGGGATTACAAGCATGCTTCACGACGCCCTGCCTAAGCAAAGTTTTTCTTTTAGATTCGCTGCATTAAATGAAAATAATACAGGCATAGCTCCAAGGAATTTTGAGTTCAGTTGTAGACCATCACAATAAAGCATATGTCACAATAAAGTAAATCACATGAACTTTTTGTTGTTGCTTCCTAGAGATTGTAAGTTATATGCAATAGCACTGTGTCTCAAAAACAGTCAACATACCTTAATGTAAAACTAATTTGTGGCTTAAAAATGCCAACAGTGATCTGAGCCAGTAGTTATAAATCTTTCTGCTGTGAGAGGGTCTTTCCTTGGTGGTGATAGCTGCTGATTGATCAGGATGGTGGTTACTGAATGCTGGGGTATCTGATAGTTTCTTAAGATAAAACAATGAAGTTTGCAACACAGACTCTCATGGAAGATTTCTCTGCAGCATGTGATGTTGTATGATATCATTTTACCCACAGTAGAAAACTTCGAGATTGGAGCCAGTCCTCTTAAACCTCGCCACTGCTTTATCAACTTAACATATTCTAAATCTTTTGTTTTTCTTTCAACAATTCATGCAATCTTCACCAGGAGTAGGTCTCATCTCAAGAAACCACTTTCTTTACTCATCCATAAAAATCAGCTCCTCGTTTATTAAAGTTTTACCATGCCGGGAGTGGTGGCGCACGCTTGTAATCCCACCATTCGGGAGGCTGAGACTGGAGGATCGCGGTTCGCGGACAGCCTCAGCTACTTAGTGAGGCACTCCGCAACTTGGTGAGACCCAGTTTCAAATTAGAGAATAAAAAAACTATAGAGCAGGGGTATAGCTCGGAGGTAAAATGCTCCGGTTTCCATCTCCAGACCCGCAAAAAAAAAAAAAGTTTTATCATGAAAATGTAGAAATTCAGCCACATCTTCAAACTCCTCCTCTAATTCTAGTCTTCTTGCTACCTCACACCTAGTTCCTTCCTCCACCACTGAATTCTTACCCCTCTGAGTTATCCATGTGGATTGTAGTCAGGTTCTTCATCTCCAGTTAATGTTGATATTTTGACCTTCTCCCTGAATCACAAATGTTTTTAATCACATTTAGAATGGTGATTTGGGGGGCAGGGGTTTGGGTACAAGAAATTGAACTCAGGTGCATTCTCTCTTTGAGCTATACCTACAGCCTTTTTTTCTTTTTTCTTTTTTTTTCTTTTTTTCTCTTTTTTTTTTATTTTGAAATGGGATCTTGGTGCTGAGGGTCTTACTAAGTTGCTAAGGCTGGCCTCAAACCTGTGACCTTCCTGTCTCAGCCTCCCTAGTACGAGGATTACAGACCTGTGCCACCATGCTTGGCTAGAATGGTGAATTCTTTCTAGAAAGTTTTCAGGTTACTTGCCCATATCCATAAGAGGAATCCTTTGGCAGCTGTAGCTTTACAAAATATATTACTTTGGGGTGGGTTGAGGTGGCAGTACTGGGAATTGACTCTAGGGACAATCTACTAAGCTACAACCCCCCCGGTGTGTGTGTGTGTGTGTGTGTGTGTGTGTGTGTGTGTGTGTGTGTGTGTGTGTGTGTGTGTTATTGGGGATTGAACTTCAGGGACAGTCTACCCCAAGCCCTTTTTGAAACAGGATCCAAGTGGCTAAAGTTGATCTTAAGCCTGCCATCCTCTTGTCTCAGTCTCTCAAGTACTAGAATTATAGCTGTGCACCACCACTCCTGGCTTTATTTCTTGTTGTGAAACAGTCTGGCTGCTGAAAGCCCTGCTACGCTCTGGGACTTCCAGCTCTGTTTTTTTTTGTTTTGTTTTGTTTTTTTTCTTTTTTTTGTTTAGTTATTGTTTTGAATCAGGGTTTTGCCAAGTTGCTGCGGCTGGCTTCAAACCTGCAATCCTCCTGTCTCAAGTACTAGGATTATAGGCATACGCCACCACGCCCAGTTCAAAACACATGTGTGTGCGTTGGTGTGTGTGTGTTTTTACTAGGGGGTGGTGTATTTGTGTCTGTGTTTTTACTGGGTATTGAACCTAGGGGCACTCTACCTCTGAGCTACACTTCCAGCTTTATTTATTTATTTATTTATTTATTTATTTATTTATTTATTTATTTATTGGTTCAAGGGTTGGTGCAAGGGCTCAAACCCAGGGGCATTCAACCTCTGAGCTCCACCCCCAGCCCTATTTTTATTCTTTCTTTCTTTATTTATTGGTGGTGCTGGGGATGGAACCCAGGGGCTTTCTACCTCTGGGCTGCACTCTCAGACCTATTTTATATTTTATTTGGAAACAGTCTCTTAAGCCAGCTAAGGCTGGCTTCAAACCTGCGCGATTCTCCTATCTCCGCCTCCCAAGCGCGGGGATTACAAGCGTGTGCCACCATGCCCAGCTTTATTCTTTATGTTGAAACCGGGTCTCACTAAGTTGTGGAGGACCTCACCAAGTAGCTTAGGCTGGCTGTGAACCTGCGATCCTCTGTTTTAACCTCCCAAGTACTGGGATTACAAACTGCACCACCATGCCTGGCTCCTATTTTACTTTTTATTTTGAAACAAGGTCTCACTAAGTTGCAGAGGTCCTCAGTGAGGTGCTAAGGCTGGCTGCAAACTTGTGATCCTCATCTTAGCCTCCCAAATACTGGGATTACAAGCATGTGCCACCACACCAGGCTAAAATGTACTTCTTAAATAAGAATTAAAGGTCAAAATTACTCCTCGATCCATGGGGCTGCAGAATGGATGTTATGTTGTTTGGCATGAATACATTAATCTATTGTACATCCCCATCAGAACTCTTAGGGTGACCAAATACTCTGTTAATGAGCAAAAATGGAATCTTTGTTTCTGAGCAGTAGACAAATAATGTGATAATGGCAGACCTAAAATACTCTGTAAGCCACAGTTTGGGGGCTTTTCTTTTTATGATGTTAGGGATTAAACCCACGGGCATTCTACCTCTGATCCATTTCCTCAGGCCTGTTTATTTTTTATTTTGAAACAGGGTCTAAGTTGCTGAGTCTGGCCTTGAACTTGTGAGCCTGTGTCAGCATTCCAAGTATTGGGATTATAGGCATGTGTTACCATGCCTGGCTTCTGTAAACCAGGTTGTAAACAAATGTGCTGTCATCCAGGCTTTGTTCTATAGAGCACAAGCACAGGAGATTTAGCATTCTTTCTTTTTTTTTTTTTTTTGTGTGTGTGTGTGTGGTACTAGGGGTTGAACCCAGAGGCATTCTACCTCCAAACTACACCCCCAGCCCTATTTTTTTCAGTCTTCGTATTTTGAAACAGGGTCTCACTAAGTTGTAGAGGGCCCCACTAAGTAGCTGAAACTGACTGCAAACTTGTGATCCTACTGTCTCAGCCTCCCAAGTACTGGGATTACAAGCATGTGCCACCACACTCGACATAATTCTTTTTTCTTCTTCCCTCACCCCCTCAGTACTACAGATTGAACCCAGGGCCTCACACATGCTAAGTAAGCACTTTATCACTGAACTATAGCCCCAGCCTCCTTTTTGCTTTTTGTGGTACTAGGGATTGAATCCAGGGGCATGTCCGCCTCTGAGCGACATCCCCAGCCCTATTTTTTTTTTTTTTTTTTTTTTTGTGGGTGGAACCCAGAGGCTTTCTACCTCCGGGCTATACTCCCAGACCCTTTTTATATTTTATTTGGAAACAGGGTCTCACTAAGTAGCTGAGGCTGGCTTCGAACCCATGCGATCCTCCTGTCTCAGCCTCCCAAGTGCAGGGATTACAAGTATGCGCCACCACGCCCGGCTTATTCTTTATTTTGAAACAGGGTCTCACTGAGTTGCAAGGGACCTCACTAAGTACCTGAGGCTGTTGAATAACCTCAGTCCTCCCGTCTCAGTCTCCCGAATGCTGGGATTACAAACATGTACCATCACATCCGTCTTAACCCCAGCCTTTTTAACATTTTGAGACAGTCTGAGTTGCCCCAGGTGGCTTCAAACTTGCAATCTCCTTGCCTCAGCCTCCCAATTGGCTGGGATTACAAGTGTGACTACTATAGCCAGCACACAATTTAGTATAATTCTTAGGGGCTTTAGGATCTTTGGAATGGTAAATGAACATTGTCTTCAACCTAGTCACCAACTCATTAGCCCATAATAAGAGCCTATTCATTGAAGCAAGGCATTAACTTCTAACTATGAAAGCCCTAGATGGCATTGGTGATGCGCACTTGATTCCTAGTACTTGGGAGATTAAAGCAGGAGAATCACTGGTTCAAAGACAATCTCAGCAAGCAGTGAGACTCATTAACCTAGTGAGACCTTGGGCTGGAGTAGTAGCTCAGAGATAGAAGACCCCTGGATCCAATCTCAGTATGACAAAAAATAACTTTTCCATTGCCTTTGGCCTATCTCAGTTTGTTTTGTTTTTTGGGGTTGGGTTTTTTGTGGGGGGTTGGGTTTTTTTTTTGTTCTTGTTTATTTGTTTTGGTGGTACTGGGGTTCCTAGAAACCCTTCTACCTCTGGGCTACACTCCCAGACCTAATTTGTACTTTTTTTAAATTCAGAAACAGGGTCTCTTAAGCCAGCATGGCTGGCTTCGAACCTGCACGATCCTCCTGTCTCTGTCTCCCAAGCATGGGGATTACAAGCGTGCGCCACCACGCCCGGCTCTATCTCAGTTTTTGATAGGTCTTCATCGCTAAGCTCAATTATTTCTAGCTTCTGATTTAAAGTGAGAGGTATATATTTTTTCTTTCACTTGAGTAATCAGAGGCAATTATAGGGTTATCAATTGGCGTGTGTGTGTGTGTGTGTGTGTGTGTGTGTGTGTGTGTGTGTGTGTGTGTTGGGGATGGAACCTAGGGGCATTCTACACCCTCTATTTTTTATTCTTTATTTTGAAACAGGGTCTCACTAAGTTGCAGAGGGCCTCACTAAGTAGCTGAGGCTGTCCGTGAACCAAAATCCTCTTGTCTCAGCCTCCCAAATGCTGGGATTTACAAGCTAAATTGGCCTAATTTTAACATTGCTGTATCTTGGGGAATATAGGAGTCCAAGGAGAGGAGGGAAACAGGAGAACAGCCATTTGGTAGAACAGTCAGAACACACAGATAAGTTTGCTACCTGTGTGGACACAGTTTGTGAGAACCCAAAACAATTAAAATAGTAAATCGAAGATCACCATAACAAGTAATGAAACAGTCTGAAATACTCGAAGAATTACCAAACTGTGACATAAAATCATGAGCTGGACATAACACATCAGCTGAGACAGGATTGAGGTTCACGGACAGCCTCAGCTCCTTAGTGAGGAGGCTCTTTGCAACTCAGTGAGACCCTGTTTCAAAATAAAGAATAAAAAAAATCGGAGCAGGGCGTGGTGCACTTGCTTGTAATCCCAGCATTTGGGAGGCTGAGACTGGAGGATCACGGCTCGCAGACAGCCTCAGCTACTTAGTGAGGCCCTCTACAACTTAGTGAGACCCTGTTTCAAAATAAAGAATTAAAAAAAAATAGGCAGGGGATGTAGCTTGGAGGTCAAATGCCCCCTGGGTTCCATCCCCAGACCTGCAAAAAATAAATCAGGCTGGTAATGTAGCTCAGAGGTAGAATATCCCTGGGTTCCAACCCAAGTACCACCAAAAAAAAAAAGAGGATCACAGGTTCATGGCCGCCCTCTGCAATTTAGTTAGACCCTGCTTCAAAATAAATAAAAAGTGGGACTGGTGTTGTAGCTCAGAGGTAGAATGCCCCTGAGTTCAATCTCCAGTACTGCAAAAAGATAAAAAAGAATGTTCCTAAGAGCAGAAATGCAAATGAGGACATAATTGTTCCATTCAGGCTTTTAGTGGATTGAGTGGTGCCCACCCACATGGTAAGTGCCCACCCAAATGCTATCCCTCTGGAAAGCCCTCACAGACATACTCAGAAATAATGCTTCACCAGCTATCTGAGAATCCCTAGACCCAGGCCGGGCGTGGCGGCGCACGCTTGTCATCCCACGCTTGGGAGGCGGAGACAGGAGGATCGTGCGGGTTCGAAGCCAGCCTCACTGGCTTAAGAGACCCTGTTTCCAAATAAAAATATATTTTAAAAAAAAAAGAATCCCTAGACCCAATCAAGTTAACAGACAAAACCACCATCACGGGGTTTTCTATCAATAACTATCTTGAAAATAATGGGAAGTAATACTACATTCATATCAGTGACAAAAAAATAGTATCACAATATGCTAATAAATTTAGTGAGAATCGCAGGATCCACTTTTTTTTTTTTATACTGGGGATTGAACCTATAGGTATTCTAACTCTGAACTACACCACCCCCAGAACTTTTTGAAACTGGGTTTTGCTGATTGCTGAGGCTGGCCTCAAACCTAAAATCCTCTTGTCTCAGGTCCCAATAACTGGAGATTGCTGATGTACACCACCAAGCCAAGCAAGAATCCACATTTTAACATCATTGAAGCCAGGCATGATGACACTTGCCTGTAATTCCAGTACTTGGGAGGCTGAGACAGGAGGGTAACAGGTTTGCGGCCAGCCTCAGCAATTTAGGCCCTCTTTGAAAAGAAATAGGGCCAGGGATATAGCTCAGAGGCAGAATGCCCCTAGTTCAATCCCCAGTACAATAAATAAATGAATGTCACATTGAACATTGAAACAATTAGGAAACATATTCTTAGAGATGATTAATATTAAAAGTTGATTTGTTCAGATTGCACATATAAATTTAATATAGCTCAAAATCTGTTAAATGTAAGGAATTAGACAAAGTAAGCTGAAAGTTTACATGGAAGAAATAAGTATTGCAGAATGGTAATGCATACCTTAAAGTGGGGTGTGGTGGCACATGCCTATAATCCTGGTACTTGGGAGGCTGAGACAAGAGGTCCCATGTTTAAAGCCAGCCTCATCAACTTAGCAAGACCCTCAGTAACTTAGACCCTGTTTTCAAATAAAGAAATAAAATAGAGCTGGGGATATAGCTTAGCAGTATAGAATGCCCCTGGGTTCAATCCTCAGTATCCAAAAAATAAAGAGAGAGGCTTTAAGGAAAAACACAGATGTCCTATAAACATGAAATAATACTAAACTTTACACATGAATTAGGAAAATAAAATAAAGCAAGGAGGTACAATAATGGCAAAAGTTTTTGAATTTTCATAATATCATCTATTAGAGAAAGTAAAACAGGTACTCTCATCTGCTTGTTATTGGCCTGGACAGTGAACAGATCCTTTGGAGGGCAGTTTGGCACTGATTTTATTTATTTATTTTACTGAGGATTGAGCCCAGAGATATTATGCCTCTGAGCTATCTTTTAAATTTTTATTTTGAAACAGGGTCTCACTAGGTCACAGGGCATGTACGACCGTGCCTTGCTTGGCACTGATTTTAAACGAATATAGCTTGGGATCCTGAAAAAAAAAATGTGTGCGACAAAAGCCAGGCATGGTGGTGCATACCTGTAGCCCCAGTACTTGGGGAGGCTTAGACAGGAGTGTGCCAACATTCCTGACTGATCATTTTTGATACATAGCTTCTTTAATTTTTATTTAATATTGAATTACAGTTGTTGAGCAAATAGTTCAGTGCAGGTTCAAGGACAGCCTCAGCAAATAGTGAAGCTCTCCTCAACCTAGTGAGATCCTGTTTCAAAATAAAAATAAAGTTTGGCTGGGGGTATAGCTCAGAGAGAGAATGCCCTTGAGTTCAATCCCCAGTACCAAAAAAAAAATAAGTATGGCAAGGGGCTTCTATAGAGTGTTCATTGGAGAAGCCGGGCGTGGTGGCGCACGCTTGTAATCTCAGCCTTGGGGAGGCTGAGACAAAAGGATCGAGGTTCGCGGACAACCTCAGCTACTTAGGCCCCTCTACAACTCAGTGAGACTCTGTTTCGAAATAAAATAGGGCTGGGGGTGTAGCTCAGAGTTAGAATGCCAGTGGGTTCCATCCCCAGTACTGCAAAAAAAAAAGTCTTCATTAGAAGCTTTTTTTTTTTTTTTTGGTGGTACTGGGGATGGAGTCCAGGAGCCCTCTACCTCTGGGCTACACTCCCAGACCTAGTTTATACTTTATTTGGAGACAGAGTCTCTTAAGCCAGCTGAGGCTGGCTTCGAACCTGCACGATCCCCCTGTCTCAGCCTCCCAAGCGCAGGGATTATAAGCTTGCGTCACCACGCCCGGCTTTTTTTTTTTTTTTTTTTTTTTTTTTGGTGGTACTGGGGTTCCTGGAAACCCTTCTAACTCTGGGCCACACTCCCAGACCTATTTTATATTTTTTGAAACAGGGTCTCTTAAACCAGCGCGGCTAGCTACAAACCTGTGCGATCCTCCTGTCTCCGCCTCCCAAGCGCCACCACGCCTGGCTTATTATTTTTTTGATTGTTGTGTTTTCTCTTTTGCAGTTCTGGGGATGAAACCTTCACCTCCAAGCTACACTACCAGCCTTATATTTTATTCTTTTATTAATTAAAAACATTTTTTTGTGGGTCTGGGGATGGAACCCAGGGGCTTTTTATTTTGGGGTTCCATCCCCAGTACTGCAAAAAATATATATAAATTTTATTTTATTTATTTATTTATTTATTTTGGTGGTACTGGGGGTGGAACCCAGAGGCTTTCTACCTCCGGGCTATACTCCCAAACCTTTTTTATATTTTATTTGGAAACAGGGTCTCACTAAGTTGCTGAAGCCTCACTAAGTAGCTGAAGCTGCCTTCGAACCTGTGCGATCCTCCTGTCTCCGCCTCCCAAGCGCGGGGATTACAAGCGTGCGCCACCATGCCCGGCTGTATAAATTTTAAAAGCTATATATAAAAGTCAACACAGTCAGGTTTGGTGGCACATGTCTGTAATTCCAGTTCTTGGGAAGCTGAAACAGAAGGATCATGGGTCCAGGACAGAATGTGCTAACTTCACAAGACCCTGTTTTAAAATAAAAAGGGTTAGAGATATAGCTCATATTAGCTCAGAGGAGAAAACACTTCTGAGTTCAATACCTAGTATCATTAGGGAAGAAAAAAAAAAAAACTATGTATTTCACTGAATGTAAATGACCCCTTAATTTTTTTTTTAAATGGAAGGCAGGGATGACCAAAGGAGATTACAAGAGGTTATTTATCACTTAAAGAATGTGAAGTGTTTTTTTTTTCTTTCTAACGCTTTTTAATGCTTCTATTTAGAGAAGCTGCTCGAGAATGTCGCAGGAAGAAGAAAGAATATGTGAAATGCCTGGAAAATCGAGTTGCAGTCCTAGAAAATCAAAATAAAACTCTAATAGAAGAGTTAAAAACTTTGAAGGATCTTTATGCTCATAAAAGTGTTTGATTCTTAAGAAAGAAAGTATTTTTGTGGACTTGCCTAAAAATTAGATGAATATTTTAGTGGAGTTTTATAAATTCAAAGGTCAAAAGTGAAGCTAATTTTTATTTACGCTTTTGCAACTCAAAGATAACTGTCTTACGCAAGAAATCTGGTGACAAGAGGCTGTAGTAGAAAGTGACCTCCAGCAAGCTACGGGCACAACTGGAAGCTCTGTAAAAATTAAGCACGCTCAAGAAGAAATTAACTTTAAATTTGGATTTTCTAAATAATAATACTTGTCAATCAAAAAATGGCAGATAAATGAAATATGGTGAATTAAAATTTTTTAAATCAGTTTACCCCATAGGTTTGCATTTCTTACTGTTTCCTGAAATTTACCTTTTTCAGTTGTGTATTTTATTTCTACCAATAAATTCTAAATTACAAATGTAAAAGAAAACCCAATACATTTCTAAATATATAAATTATGTGTTCTGATTATGTATACTTGTTCTACTGTCAGGTCTTTTAAATGGGTTTTTTAAGGTTTGTTTGTTGGATTTGAGAGGGTTTTTGAGACCTGGTTAACTTTTTAAGGATTTGTCCTAAAAGGCATCTAAGGTACATGAATATGAATGGAGTGTGGTGATTTTGTAACTTTTTTTATCAGAATGGAAACAGAACTATTTAAAAGTTTTATACTTCTAAATAGTTGTTTTTGCTTACTCTGGCAAGGGTGATTTTTTACAAATATATAATTGGTTTTTTGATTCAATATCCTATATGCAGCTGAATATCTATTACTTATTCTCTTGTGCTTTAATAGAATGAAATGTTTACAGGCCCTTGAAATACTATTTTTTAAAAACCTTCTGAAGATGTGTACCAAAGTTTTTCCAAGATGATTTTATAATCAATTTAATGTAAGGTTTATCAGGTTCTAAAATAATAGAGCTATTAAGGCAATTTTATGCTAGAGACTATTTGTAATGTAGTGAATGGTACCTTTATAAGAAAAGTGACTGCCAGTATATTTTTATAGCTAATCTTTATAAATTTTAATGTTGAGTTTTTAATGATTATTTTAAGTGCTTAAATAGTTTATTTAGTAAAAAAATTACATTTCAAAGTATCATTTTTATATTATGGGAAGTAAAGTTTTCAGATTGGCTATTATTTAAATTGTAAGTTTTATATACAGTTTACCTGAAGTTCAAAATGCTGTCAGTACACCAGTGTTTAACCTCTGTATTCTAATTTGTATACACTTTTAAACTGCACTGCAAAACTACCGTGTGCTTAGTAATATGCTGCATATTGTTGTCTATGAAATTAAAAGATGTTTGATAAAATTAAGTTTGCTGAGTATAAAATATAATGACTGATACACAAGCGACAAGTTTGCTGATAAGCCTTTCTGTTAATTATACTAACTATAGTGCATTTCTAGAAGCGAGGAAACATTTACAGTTATAGGCTATACAGCCTGTTTTAAAGGGGGATATGTTTCTATGTTTTGACTCAGCCAGAACCAGTTACAGTAAACTAAGCTAAAGTATATGTTCTAAAGTTTATGTCCTAGGTTTAGGACATTGTTAAGGAGTCTATTATGTAGAAATCTTTGCCTGATAAATTTGTGATTGGTCTTTCTGATGAAAATTTTCACTAAAAGCCTTTTGTTTGTTGGGGTGGGTACTGGAGATTGAACCACGGGGCATTGTTCCTCCAAACTACATTTCTAGCCCAATTTTAATTTTTGTTTGGACACCAGAGGAGGATATGAGACAGAAGGATCACAGGTTCAAGGACAGCCTCAGCCTCCCATGTACTGGGATTACACTCAGCTCTAAAAGCCTACTTGGAAGTTGAGACAGGAGGATCATGGGTTTAAGACCAGCCTCAGCAAGTTGATGAGAACCTCTTTCAAAATGAAATAGGACTTGCTGCCAGGTGTGGTGGTGCACACTTGTAATCCCGCGCTTGGGAGGTGGAGACGGGAAGATTGCACAGGTTTGAAGCCAGCCTCACTGGCTTAAGAGACCCTGTTTCCAAATAAAAATATAATAAAATAGGTCTGGGAGTGTAGCCCGGAGGTTGAAGGGTTCTATCCTCAGTACAACGAAAAAAATATATATATAATAATAATAGTAATAATAATAAATAAAATAGGACTTGGGGGTATAACTCAAAGGTAGAATGCTCCTTGATTCAAACCCCAGTGTAAAAAATAAAATAGGGCTCCACTGACTTGGCAGCACTGTATGAAGGGGATTACTTTTATCACTTAGCTTTTTTTTTTTTTTTTTTTTTTTTTTTTGTGGTACTGGGGTTCCTGGAAGCCCTTCTACCTCCGGGCTACACTCCCAGACCTATTTTTACCTTTTTATTTGGAAACAGGGTCTCCTTAGCCAGCACGCACAGCTGGCTTTGAACCTGCGCGATCCTCCTGTCTCTGCCTCCCAAGTGCGGGGATTACAAGCGTGTGCCACCACGCCCGGCTATTCTTTATTTTTGAAACAGGGTCTCACTGAGTTGCAAGGGGTTTCACTAAGTAGCTGAGGGTCTCATCCTCCCAAATGCTGGGATTACAAGCATGTGCCACCATGCCTGGCTAATAAGTGCATGTAACAGTTTTTAACCTTATGCCTCAATCTAAATCATGTTTGTGGGGGGAGTACTAGGGCTTGAACCCAGAGGCATTCCACCTCTGAGTGATACCTCAGCCCTATTTTATTTTTTATTTTGAAACAGGGTCTCTAAATTGTTGAGGCTGGCTACAAACCTGCAATCCTCCTGTCTCAGCCTCCCAAATATTGGAATTACAAAGGTGTACGTACCACCATACCTGGCTTAAATCAAACTTTTACATCCAGGGTTACAGCTGGGCGTGGTGGCGCACGCTTGTAATACCTGCGCTTGGGAGGCTGAGACAGGAGGATCGCACAGGTTTGAAGCCAGCCTCAGCAACTTAGGCTCTTTGTGAGGCAACTTAGTGAGACCCTGTTTCCAAATAAAATTTAAATAGGTCTGGGAGTATAGCCCAGAGGTAGAAAGCCCCTGGGTTCCACCCCCAGTACCACTAAGAAAACACCCTATGTAGTCTTGTAATTTCTTTACTCTGTACCATTTGCAGAATGCTTCCTCTGCATCAAGAACCATGTGAAGATAATAATAAGGTGACGTCGTTGACTCAGTAAACATTTAGTAAAGGCCTTTTCCTAGTAACATGAAACATTACTAGGAAAAGAATGATGAACCAAGCAGGATGGCAACTTTGTAGAACTAGAAATCTTTTTTTTTTTTTTTTTTTTTTGGTGGTACTGGGTTCCTGGAAGCCCTTCTACCTCCGGGCTACACTCCCAGACCTATTTTAACATTTTTATTTGGAAACAGGGTCTCCTAAGCCAGCGCGCGCGGCTGGCTTCGAACCTGCGCGATCCTCCTGTCTCTGCCTCCCAAGCGCGGGGATTACAAGCGTGCGCTACCACGCCCAGCGAACTAGAAATCTTAATGTCATCCTTGAGGCTGGTACTTGTGAGCATGAATAACTAGGGATCTAAGAGTCAAGTCCATTCTAACTTAACACCAGCCCCACACACACCTTTATGAACATGTAGGGGCTATTGTCCCTCTGTATAAGTCTGGTTCACAGGAGTGCTTCATAATATTGTTAAATGAATGGGCCAGGCATGGTGGCCCAAGCCTGTAATCCTGAGATTTGGGAGGCTGAGATAGGAGGATGACAGGTTCAAGGACAGCTTCAGCAAGTACTCTTATCAACCTATGAAGACCCTATTTAAAAAATAGGGTTGGGGTTGTAGCTTGCAGGAAGAATGCCCTTGGGTTCAATCCTCAGTACAAAAAAAAAAAGGTTTAAATTTGAACTAAATAAAGTACTGAGAGCTTTGATACTTTGTCTAAGGACACACAGTAAATTAAGGTTCAGACCTACATCCAATGAACTCCAAAGTTTGTGGTTTTATTCATCTGGTGTGTCTTTGTGTGTTGGGGGGGGGTTACTGGGGATTGAACCTAAGAGCTTTTTTTTTGTGTGTGTATGGTACTGGGGGTGGAACCCAGGGGCTTTTCTACCTCCAGGCTATACTCCCAGACCTATTTTATATTTTATTTGGAAACAGGGTCTCACTAAATTCCTGAGAGCCTGTCTGCAAACCGCGATCCTCTGGTCTCAGCCTCTCAAATGCTGGGATTACAAGCGTGCACCACCACGCCCGGCTTTAGTGGTTTCTTCTTTAGGGAAAGAAATGGGGTGACAGGAAGGATTGCAGGGATTCATCCATCTGAATTTTTTTTCAGAGAATGATCTGAACGTTTAACTTGTATCCTAAAGGGTGGCTCTACAGAGATTTGCTAAATCAACTTGTACATGTTGCCCTCTAGTGGAAACATTTAGATACAGCCTCTAAAATCTTAAGCAATTGTTTTGTGTTGGGGGGGGGTGTCCTGGGGATGAACTCAGGGGCTTTCTACCTTGGACCTACACCCCTAGCCCTTTTTATTTTTTCTTTGTAAACAGGGTCTCACTAGGTTGTAGAAGGCATCACTAAATTGCTGAGCCCGGATGGGGACCTTCCTGTCTCAGCCTCCCGAATAGGAATTAAAGGCCTGTGTGATCCTCCTGTCTCCACCTCCCAAGCGCGGGGATTACAAGTGTGCGCCACCACACCCGGCCCAACTGAATTTTCTTAATTTATTCATAGTCTTAGGGAGAAAACACTCAGTCTTTTCCTCAAAGTACATTAACTATAGTTTTTTGTTGTTATTTTGTAAAAGCTCATCAGTTTAAAGCTCATCATGGTGGCGCACGGTTATAATCCCCGCGCTTGGGAGGCTGAGACAGGAGGATCCCATAGGTTCGAAGGCAGCCTCAGCTACTTAGTGAGGCTTTCAGCAACTTAGTGAGACCCTGTTTCCAAATAAAATATAAAAAAAGGTCTGGGAGTGTAGCCCAGAGGTAGAAAGCCTCTGGGTTCCACCCCAGTACCACCAAAAGCTCATCAGTTGAGGGGAAGTGCCTTCTGTTCTTAGTCCATGACAGTTTTTATCAAGAGTTGATGTTGAATTTTATCACATGCTGTTTCTACCATTATTTATACAATTACTGGCTTTTCTTCAGTCTGTTTACATGGTAGATTTTATTAATTTTTTCTCTAATGCGGAACCAATCTTGTATTCCTAAGAAAAACACCAATTGATCATGATATAGCATCCTTTTTATATAATACTGGACTTGATCTGCTAATATTTTATTCAAGATTTCTGTGTCTGTTCATGAGGGATACTGGTCTGCAGTTTTCTTCCTTGAAATGCCTTTGGTTTTTGGTATCAGTGTATTGCTGGCTTTATTTAATGAGTTGTTATTAAATAATTCATATTTTAAGTGTGATCATGGTATTGTGACTTTTTGTGTGTGTGTTTGGTGCTGGGGATGGAACCCAGAGGCTTTTGACCTTCGGGCTACACTCTCAGATCTATTTTCTATTTTCTATTTTATTTGGAAACAGGGTCTCACTAAGTTACTGAGAGCCTCACTAAGTAGCTGAGGCTGGCTTCAAACCTGTGCGATCCTCCTGTCTCAGCCTCCTAATTACTGGGATTACAAACATGCGCCACCACGCCCAGCTGTATTGTGACATTTTTAAGTATATTAAGTTTTTGAGGTACATATTAAAATATTTACAGGTAAAGTTGTATAGTTCTTGGGATTTACTTCATTATTTTGTTGTTATTATATTTATTATTTTTGGTGGTACTGGAGATGGAACCCTTCTACCTCCGGGTTACACTCCCAGACCTATTTTACATTTTTATTTGGAAACAGGGTCTCTTAAGCCAGCAAGGCTGGCTTTGACCCTGTGCGATCCTCCTGTCTCCGCCTCCCAAGCTGGGCACTTCATTATTTTGGAGTGTCTCTAGGACTATTTCCAGAAGAGATTAGCATCTGAATCAGACTGAATAAAGAAGCCCCTCCCTCACCAGTGGGGGTGGGCTTCGTCTGGTGTATAGAGGGCCCAAACAAGGAAGGCACAGTCTCTCTCTTCTTGAGCTGGGAATCCATTTTCTCCTACCCCCAACACCTGCTCCCCGGTTCTTGAGCCTTCACACTCAGGTTGTTGGGCTCCCTGTCCTCGGGCCGTCAGCTCCACTCTGAGCCTCGGCCCTGGCTGTCCTGCCCCCAGCAGACCATGGGGCTCACTTGCCTCTGTCAGTGTAGGAGTCCGCTCCTTTAGTCCATCTCCCTCTCTTACTGGTTCTGTTTTGCTGGAGAACCCTGACTAACATGGTTCAAAACACATGCAAAATTAAACAGTATATTCTTTGGAACAGTGCTGTCCAACAGAACTCTCTGCAGTGACAACTACTGTTTAGTATGGTAAAAACCAGGGTGTGGTTCTGGAGCAGTAGACAGGGGGATTGCAGGTTGAGGATAGCCTCATCAAGTAGTAAGACTCTCATCAACTTAGAGAGACCCTGTTTCAAAATAAAGTAGAGCTGGGAGTGTAGCTTGGAGGTAGAATGCCCCTGGGTTCAATCCCCTGTGCCACAAACACACACAAAAATCAGGATTATTAGTTGCTTCTAAGGGAGAGAAAAAAGAGAATAAGGGTCAGGATACGCAGGGTTTCAAAAGAAGTAGCAATGATGTTCTTTTTGTGTGTGTGTGTGTGGTACTGGGGGTGGAACCCAGGGGCTTTCTACTTCCAGGCTACACTCCCAGATTTATTTTATACTTTATTTGGAAATAGGGTCTCACTAAGTTGCTGAGGCTGACCATGAATCCGTGACTTTCCGGTCCCAGCCTCCCAAGTACTGGGATTACAAACTGCACCACCATGCCTGACTCTTCAAATTTTTTTTTCTAACCCTAACTTAGACATACCCCAAGTAGAGTAGGAAACAACGAGAAAAGAAGAAACCCTCTCTGTACTCCAGACCCAGGCACCAATGCCCTCATCTTCTGTGACCAAGCCTCTTAAGCTTTCATTTGGAGAGTTTAAAAGACATTTTGTTTGTATGCTTACCTAATTTTGTTTGGAAAATATTAATGGATGGAGTAGGTTAAAACAAAGAGCCTGAGCTAGGCATGGTGGTGCAGGCTTATAATCCCAGTATTTAGGAGGCTGAGACAGGAGGATTGCGGGTTCAAAGCCAGCCTTGGCAACTTAGCAAGATCCTGTTTTCAAATAAGAAATAAAACTGGGAGGGGGTATAGCTTGGAGGTAAAGTGCCTCTGGGTTCAATCCCTAGTACCACAAAATATCTAAATAAATAATAATACAGTCTATACAGTGATAGGATACTTCCTCTAAGAATAGAAAGTCCTGCCGGGCGTGGTGGTGCACACTTGTAATTCCAGCGTTTGGGAGGCTGAGACAGGAGGATCGCGGTTCGAGGACAGCCTCAGCTACTTAGTGAGGCCCTTTGCAACTCAGTGAGACCCTGTTTCAAAATAAAGGATAAAAAATAGGGCTGGGGGTGTAGCTCAGAGGTAGAATGCCCCTGGGTTCCATCCCCAATACCACAAAAGGAGGTAGAGGAGGAGGAGAAGAAAAAGAGGAGGAAGAAGAAAAGTAGTAATGGTGGAGGAGGAGGAGGCCCTGCTTCTGTTCTTAAGAACATATAAGAAACAACACAAATTTTAAAAAAACAAATGGGAACAAAAGGTAAGAAAGTAGAAAAGGGAAAATATAAATATAAATGGTTTAGGTAAAATTTTGCTATAGAGGGAACAAGAGATACGGAGGACGTGTTTTCAAAGGTGGGAGAAACCACATGTATTGTCTGTTGCTCCTAAGAGATTAGCCCAAATCTTAGGTAGGAGGGGAGGGAAGGAGGGAGGGAGGGAGGCAGGTTGGTTCTCTGGGCAGCTCTGTCTCCGGCCTCTTCTAGGGTGGTGGTTAGGGTGCAGTCAGAGTTATGCTGCACCCTAACGGTGATCACAAGGAAGGATCGCTTCTCAGCTCAGGCTATAATTAACTGTTAGATAATACTGTTTTTTCTTGGCTGTTTGAGGACTGCAGTTCCTTGTTGGCTATAGCTGGAGGCCTCTCCACTGGGCCCTTGGCTAGTCCTTAAACTACATTCACAGAAATCCACTGAAAAAGGCGTGGTGGCAAAAAAAAAAAAAAAAAAAATCCACTGGATAAGAACTCTTTCAAAGGACACGCCTGGTTCAGTGGCTTTCTATGACTGTAGTCTAAGGACTAGCCGAGGGCATAGGAAATAAGGCGGCTTATTTTTTTTGTTTATTTATTTATTTATTGGTGGTACTGGGGTTCCTGGAAGCCCTTCTACCTCTGGGCTACACTCCCAGACCTATTTTATATTTTTTTTATTTGGAAACAGGGTCTCTTAAGCCAGTGAGGCTGGCTCCTAACCAGCGCGATCCTCCTGTCTCTGCCTCCCAAGCGCAGGGATTACAAGCATGCGCCACCACGCCAGGCGAAATAAGAAGGTTTAATGCTGCACCTTCTTCCCAGTCTAAAGCTGAGCAAGGCTCATTTTGGCAGGAATGCTGCACGGCAGATATTCCCTGGAACAGGCGCGCGGCATCTCCTTCTGGGAAATAGTATTAGGCATGGGGATTTGGGGGTTTTTGGAATTGACCTTGTTACCAAATAGATACCTGAGACTTGTGTTATTAATGGCCACAAATTGTTTAAAATAATTCAAGATTTACTCCCTGAAGTTTTAACATTTATGTATGGGTTACACTTAAATTTCCTAATAACCGATCTAACAAGAATTCTTTTTTTTAATTTATTTTTATTGGTGCATTGTAATCATACATCACATTGGAATATAAGACTTGAGAGGATATACAAGCACACGCCCTCATCCAGCCCCCATCCCATTCCCTCCCCTCCCTCGATCCCATGCTTGTTTGGTGATTAACTTTGATACATTTGTTTATGTACCTCCTGCTTTTTAAAGAGGCTCCATCCTCCCCTATTCCATACCCTCTGATTGGTCACCTTAATTGCTTCACTATAGGGCCCTTTCTATAGCTCAACCTCTGCCTGTTGCCCCTTTCCTCCTAGTTATTGCTGATTAGGGGAAGCATCTGGTTTTAATTTAATTTAATTTAATACTCTCAATAATTTAAGATATGACTTAAAAGCATATGCATGAATTTCAAAGAAAGAAAAATTACATTTGTCATAAGATATAGATGAGTATTTTGCCTCATGGAAGGCTCCGATGCCGGCCAGTGGCCCTGGCACCAGCCTAACCCCTCAGCAGGCTCTGATCCCTCGGAGGCCCCAGCATCAGCCTTCCTCGTGGCAGGCTCCGATCCCGGCCTCGCTGGCGCCAGCACTGGCCTAAACCCTCGGCAAGCTCCGATCCCGGCCTCGGAGGCCCCAGCATCGGCCTTCCTCATGGCAGGCTCCGATCCCGGCCTTGCTGGCCCCAGCACCGGCCTAACCCCTTGGCAGGCTCCGATCCCGGCCTCAGAGGCCCCAGCACCAGCCTTGCCCCGCAGCAGGTTCCGATCCCAGCCTCGCTGGCCCCAGCACCGGCCTAACCTCTCGGCAGGCTCCCATCCCAGCCTCGGAGGCCTCAATAACGGCCTTGCCTCACGGAAGGCTCCGATGCCGGCCGTTGGCTCCAGCACTGGCCTAATCCCTCAGCAGGCTCCGATCCCAGCCTCAGAGGCCCCAGCACCAGCCTTGCCTCACGGCAGGCTCCGATCCCAGCCTCGCTGGCCCCGGCACCGGCCTAACCCTCGGCAGGCTCCGATCCCAGCCTCACTGGCCCTGGCACTGGCCTAACTCCTCGGCAGGCTCCGATCCCGGCCTCAGAGGCCTCAATAGCAGCTTTGCCTCATGGAAGGCTCCAATGCCGGCCAGTGGCCCTGGCACCAGCCTAACCCCTCAGCAGGCTCTGATTCCAGCCTCGGAGGCCCCAGCATCAGCCTTCCTCATGGCAGGCTCCGATCCCGGCCTCGCTGGCCCCAGCACCGGCCTAACCCCTTGGCAGGCTCCGATCCCGGCCTCGGAGGCCTCAATAATGGCCTTGCTTCACGGAAGGCTCCGATGCCGGCCGTTGGCCCCAGCACTGGCCTAACCCCTTGGGAGGCTCCAATCCCGGCCTCGGAGGCCCCAGCACCAGCCTTGCCTCATGGCAGGCTCTGATCCCGGCCTCGTTGGCACCGGCACCGGCCTAACCCCTTGGCAGGCTCTGATCCCAGCCTCAGAGGCCCCAGCACCGGCCTTGCCTCGCAGCAGGCTCTAATTCCGGCCTCACTGGCCCCAGTAACCGGCCTAACCTCTCGGCAGGCTCCGATCCCGGCCTCAGAGGCCTCAATAATGGCCTTGCCTCATGGAAGGCACCAATCCCGGCCTCGGAGGCCCCAGCACCAGCCTTGCCTCACAGCAGGCTCCAATCCTGGCCTCGCTGGCCCCGGCACCAGCCTAACCCCTCGGCTGGCTCCGATCCCGGCCTCGCTGGCCTCAGCACCGGCCTAACCCCTCGGCAGGCTCCGATCCCGGCCTCAGAGGCCTCAATAGCGGCTTTGCCTCACGGAAGGCTCCGATGCCAGCCAGTGGCCCCGGCACCGGCCTAACCCCTCAGCAGGATCCGATCCCGGCCTTGGAGGTCCCAGCACTGGCCTAACCCCTCGGCAGGCTCTGATCCCGGCCTCAGAGGCCTCAATAATGGCCTTGCCTCACAGAAGGCTCCGATGCCGGCCGTTGGCCCAAGCACCAGCCTGATCCCTCGGCAGGCTCCGATCCCGGCTTTGGAGGCCCCAGCACTGGCCTTGCTTCACGGCAGGCTCCGATCCCAGCTTTGCTGTGTCCATCGCCGGCCTCACCTCTCGGCAGGCTCTAATCCGAGCACCCTCTTCGCCCAACTATTTGTCCCACGTTCTCGAGGGTGTGTGGTGGTGGTAGCATTCTGCCTTTGGGGTCATTACTTTAAAAGTTCCAGGTGTAGTATATCAGATCTCTGCCTCCCCTGAGTACTGGCCACTGCCATTGACACTGCCTCCACCATTTCAAATCTTTCCCAAGCTCTTTTTTCACTCTGAATGTTGTCCAATCTTCCTAAGCATGCGCGACGGTAGCATTCACCCTTTGGTGTAATTTCTCCAAAAAATAAAAAAATAAAAAATAAATAAATAAGGTTGGTAGGCTCCGATTTCTGCTTCTCCAGAATACAATTCTCCACCGCCAACGTGGAGACCGCTTTCAGCACCGCCTTTCTCCTTGGTCTCCGCTAAAGTCTCTCTCCTTATAGGTGATGTCCAAGATTCTTAACAATGTAGAGAAGAAGCAGTCCTCCTTAGCGGGGAATTTTTCCAATAATTCCAGTTCATTTGGATAAGTTTTGTCTGCATCTCCAGTATCCTGGCATCCGCCACCTCCTTGACCCCTCTCCAATATTTTCCTTTTTTCTTTTTCTTTTCCTTTTTTACAGGGTCCTTCCGGGTGGAGAAGGGGTTGCCTAGGGGCGCCCCGCCGGCGCCTGCCCACCCGCCCAGGGTCAGGGGCCCGGAGTCCTTCCGGGTGGAGAGGGGGTTGCCTAGGGGCGCCCCGCCGGCGCCTGCCCACCCGCCCAGGGTCAGGGGCCCGGGGTCCTTCCGGGTGGAGAGGGAGGTCACTTAGGGGCCTAACAAGAATTCTATAAAGACTCAGACAATAACAAGCAGAACAGGCCTTAAAGGCAACCGATCCTCCCCAGGCCTTTTTCAAACAAATATTAACAATAAACCTAAAACAGAGGCAAGACAAGTTGTTCCTACCGTTATGAATTCTAAGCCAGCATGTTTACTCAGAGGTAGGCTATGGTAGAGTGGCTACCAACCCCCCAGACCCCCTACCCCCTTTTGGTTGTACAATGGGTGCGTGGACAGCAGCAGAATAGATGGGTACCAGGCACAGCCTTGGGACATGGGAGAGTATGAAACATTCCTCTCCTCAGTAGTGCCTATTGATTAAAAACAATGATGTATATCAATCAGACAATTTAATGCTTAGTATGGGATATTGTTATGATATTATGTTAGTAGTTAATAAACTTCTGATCTTTTCCTTGGTTGCTTGTAAGAGGAAATGTTCCCTTAAAAAAGAAACTGGCTGTTTGTCACCTTGCCTTGATGTATTAGTTCTTTGTATACTTACTGATGGATTCATTCTAGAAAAAATTGTAAGAGTAGAATGTAGCAAAAAAAGAAAGTATAAAATGCTTGCCAAAACCGAAAGTAGAGAGAGCGAAAATGTAAACTAAAGAGAGCAGCGTCACTCTCCATTGCGTCTGTGTGCTGTTCCTCCGCCGAGCTTCGCCGACTCCGCACTCCACCGCTCGCGGACCCCCGACTCTTGCTAGGGCTGGACCCTGGCAGTTTAAGTCAGGGAAACAAACGACAAAGGCAGCTGAATTGGGTTTTGGGAACTAATGACTTTTACACTATTTTTTTGGCGGGGGGTGGGGGTCTGGGGATGGAACCCAGGGGCATTTGACCTCTGAGCTACACCCCTGCTCCATTTTTTATTTTTTATTTTGAACCCAGGTCTCACTGAATTGTGGAGGGCCTCACTAAGTAGCTGAGGCTGTCTACGAACTGCAATCCTCAGGTCTCAGCCTCCGGAATGCTGGGATCACAAGCGTGCGCCACCACGCCCAGCCTGCTTGACTTTTACACAATTTTGATCCTTACTTTGCGCTGTTACCTTACTGGAAGATAAGCCCCTCGCTTTCCTGTTTGCCTCCCCACCTCCCAGAAGGCCAGAGGTGACCAGATGGTTTATTTATTTATTTATTTATTTATTTATTTATTTATTATGGTATTGGGGATTGAACCCAGGGAAATTCTACCTCTGAGCTACATGCCCACCCCTATTTTATTTTGAAACAGGGCCTAAGTGGCTGAGGCTGGATAAGAACCCACGATCCTCCTGTTGCATTCCCCATGTACTGGGATTACAGGCATGCGCCACCACAGCCAGCTGTGTGGTCTTTGTAAACCCTTCCTTCCCCCAGGTCCTCTGCCTCAACAGGCGGCCAACCTGCCTCTGAGCGACGGCACCCAGGATGCTCAAAAGACAAGATCCAAACTTAATCTTAGAAGCAGGAGTCCACTGAGTCAACCCATTTTGTATTGTTTTGGTCAACATCCTTGAAGCGAATGACTATGTAATTTATAGGGAAGAAGATGTATTTTCTTACGGTTTGGGGTTCAGTCTATGTGAGGCCCTGGACTACAGAGCTCAGGGATGGCGTCAGGAAGCGGGAAGAGGGAGAGCACGCACATGCTGTGCTCAGGTCAGGGAGGCAGAAGGGAGCGAGGGCAGGAGGAGCCATGTATTATATAGCCTGCAAGGTCCCACCTAGAGGTCCACCTCTTCCAGCTACACCCACCCAGGCGCCACCCAGGGAAATCCAGTTCAGTGGCTTATCCACTGCTGGGATTGCAGCCTTCATGACTGCACTAGGTCAACCTTGAATATTAACAAATGAGCTCTTTAGGGGATGTCTTACATCTCACATAACAGCTGTTTTAACAATATCTGACACTGGAAATTTTATAAAGAAGAGAGGCTTATTTAGCTTACAGTTTGGGGGCAAGAAGTCCAAGATGGGGCTCCATTTGCTGGGCCTCTGGGAGGGCTCCTGCTGTGGTCCAGCATGGCAGTGAGGTGGGAAGGGAAGGAGCTGCATGCTGCAGAGCCAAGCAGCAGGTGGACTTGCTTTACAGCTGCCCGTTCTCAGGACAACTCGCTTCAAGGAGCTAGCATGATTCCTCCTGAAGGTAGTACCCCGTTGCCTAAGTATCTTCCACTGGGCCCCACCTCTTGAATCTTGGACTCCAGGGCTCCTCCTGCCTCAGCCTCCTGAGTCACTGGGATTGCGGGCCCTCACCACCATTCCCATCTTAGGCCCCACCTCTCAAAGACCCACCACTTTAACAGTACCACACTAGAGGCAAAAATTCTAGCACAGGAACCTTCAGGGTAGACACATTCAAAGCACACCCAAACCTTAATTCTGCACCTTCCATCTGCTAGAAGCAAGCCACTGAATCCAGCCTGCACCACAGAGGAAAGGCTGCTCACTCAGGGCGTGACAGAGATGACAGAAGCTCCCCAGTACAGAAGGCCGCCCACCCCCCAGACGGCACTAGCTGACGGGAGTGGTCCCAAGAGAGGACCTGCCAGCGCAGGGGAGCAGTGAAGACCAGGAAAGACAGGAGCCCCAGGCCCTGTGCGGAGTCCCGACTTGGCCACACACCCCATTTTATGAATCTGTTGAATCTCTACTATTTTTTGCAGCAAGACTTGTCACTTTGCCTGCTCACAAAGCCCTACAGAGAGTGGCCGCATCCCCCACACAGACACGCACGCCTCGTTCCCTTGCTCCCGGCATTACCTTCTGCACACACGCTCACAGGCAGGGAGCGCGCTTCTCCCTCTGCGCCCTCCAGGCCACTGCGACTCGTTCCTCCTCCCATTCTCCTTCCTACCACGCAGGGAGCCGGCGCGCCTCTGTCCCCTCTCCTGTGTTGACCTCCTCGACCCAACTAACACGCTCCTTTGACTCAATGCTGCCAACCATGTCGGCCTCAGGATAGTATGAGCAAGGCAGCTGCCCTTTCTGTGTGTGAATGTGGCATCTCTCAGCTACACCCCCAAACTTTTAAAAATTTATTTATTTATTTTGGTGGTACTGGGGTTTCTGGAAAACCTTCTATCTCTGGGCTACACTCCCAGACACTTATTTTATACTTTTTTATTTGGAAACAGGGTCTCTTAAGCCAGCGTGGCTGGCTTCGAAGCTGCGCGATCCTCCTGTCTCCGCCTCCCAAGCGCAGGGATGACAAGCGTGTGCCACCACGCCTGGCTATTTTTTTGTTTTGAAACAGGGTCTCACTAATTGCTAAGAGTCTTCCTACTTGCCAAGGCTATCCTCAAACCAAACTCATGATCCTTCTGTCTCAGCCTCCCAAGTACTGGGATTACAACAAGTGTGTGCCACCGTGTCCAGCTGCAGCTGCCTTTTTTTTTTTTTTTTTTCTTCAGTACTGGGGATGGAACCCAGGGGCATTTGACCTCCAAGGTGTACTCCCTGCCCTATTTTATTATTATTATTTCGTGTGTGTGTGGTACTGGGGTTCCTGGAAACCCTTCTACCTCCGGGCTATGCTCCCAGACTTATTTTATATTTTATTTGGAAACAGAGTCTATTAAGCCAGCGAGGCTGGCTTCAAACCTGAGCAATCCTCCTGACTCCGCCTCCCAAGCACGGGGATTACAAATGTGTGCCACCATGCCCAGCTATTCTTTATTTTGAAACTGGATCTCACTAAGTTACAGAGGGCCTCACTAAGTAGCTGAGGCTGGCTGTGAAGTGCGATCCTCCTGTCTCAGCCTCCTGAATGCTAGGATTACAAGCATGGCCCCCACGCCCAGCTCACAGCTACCCTTTCACTGGCCTCCACCTTAATTGCCCACCATGTGATCAACTTTCCAGACTACCACAGCTCATACTATTCTGATGGGGATTGAGCCTGTACTGATTGATAATAAAAGCTATATTAATTGCTAATAAGAATAAGCTTTCATACTTTGGCAAAACAATAAAATCCTTATCTCTTCCTCTCAGCTGTCAGCCAAGAGCTGCAGCCAATATTGACTTCAGTCAACTAAAAGCTGTTAGCCCGGCTAAACATGGAATATTAAAACAAACACTAAATTCTCAGTAGTTTAAAGTTAAGAGAACCCTATATTAGTTACCGAGTACACAAGAGTTATAGCCCAAAGCCTTCATAATACTTTAAAGACAAGTTTTCAACATAATAAATAACTTCTAACAAACAAAGGTAGAAAAAGGCTAAAAACTCCCCAAGGACATGGGTGGATGGTACAGGCCCTCTCCAAAGTGGGCACATACCATGTAACCCCTGACCTCGCTAACCAAATAACATATTTTCGTCATAAATCTAACAAGAAAGGCTTGTACCACGTACATAATTTGTGGGCTTATGCCTGCGATGGGTCAGGGGAGGTAAAAAGACTATTGGCTAAGCAGGATGGGAGGAAGGAGATAATGAATCCTTATAAAAACTGTTTTGTAGCCAGGCGTGTTGGCGCACTTGTAATCCCAGCATCTGGGAGGCTGAGACAGGAGGACTGTGGTTCACGGCCAGCCTGAGCTACTTAGTGAGGCCCTTTGCAACTCAGTGAGACTCTTTCAAAATAAAGAATAAAAAATAGGGCTGGGGGGTGTAACTCGGAGACAGAATGCCCCTGGGTTCCATCCCCAGTACTGAAGGAGAAAAAACAAAAACCTCTTTTGTGTTCAAAAACTTCAGTGTCTGACTTTCAAAGCACTCCACTGCATCCTCTCTGATGCAACACTTTATTGTTCTGTCCCTTCTTTCTACCTTTGTAATAATAAAATTGCTTAAACTCATAGCAGTATAGTTCTGGCTATTTTTTTCTAAACTAGCTAATAATAAGAACCCACATCAACATCTCAAACAATTGCAATTCCCTTGTTACTGAAGGTATGGCATAAGTGAAGATAATGTTTAGCACAACTCAAGATAAGGAATAACAAAACAAAATTTTTTTTTTTTTTTTTTTTTTTTTTTTTTTTTTTTTTTTTGCGGGTCAGGGGATGGAACCCAGGGGTATTCGACCTCCGAGCTACAACCCCTGCCCTATTTTTATTCTTTATTTTGAAACAAGGTCTCACTGAGTTGCAGAGGGCCTCACTAAGTAGCTGAGGCTGTCTGTGAACCCGAATCCTCCTGTCTCAGCCTCCCAGATGCTGGGATTACAAGCGTGCTCCACCACGCCCGTCTCGACAAAACAATTAAAAACCAAACATTAAGCCAGAGGTATTGGTGCACGCTTGTAATCCCAGTACTTGGGAAGCTGAGATAGGAAGATCACAGGTTCATGGCCAGCCTCAGCTACTTAGTGAGGCCCTCTGCAACTTAGTGAGACCCTGTTTTTTTAAAAAAAAGTTTTTTTTAAAAAGGGCTGGGGGTGTAGCTTGGAGACAGAATGCCCCTGGATTCAATCCCCAGTCTGCAAAAAGGAAAAAAAAAAAAAAAAGACACATATTTGAAAGCCACTTGACAGGGTGAATTTTACTTTTTGTACAAAGGAATTCTGCTACCATTAAAGTCAGGTGTGCAACAACAACATGGAGGGAATTAGCTGGGCTTTTTATTTGGCTGGGGGGGTTTTCTGTGCTGTGCTCTTATTGGTGGGAACAGAGCCTCAGGATCTTCACGCCATTGGCTGAAGGGCATGCTGGGAGAGGGACTGGAACAACTTCCAGGAAATGCCATCTTTACATAAATACAAGCACAGTAAAGTTACACATGGCAGTTTGACAAAATGGAGCCCAAGTCAAACTATTCCTTTGATAGAAAAGATCTAATTACTGATTAATAAATAAAGATGTGGCGGGTCCCATTGGTGCACAGATACACACGGAAATCCATTATAGGTGGTATGGATGCCTTTATTCGTGGGGAGTCGGCCACCAGCCCCCGCGGGCCCACAGGGGCTAGTGGGGGAGAGCGCACCTCTCTGTCTCTATCGGGCTTCTCTCAAATCGAGGGGCGTGGTCTCCTCTGGGAATCACAGGGCTCTGCCTCCTAGCTTCCGGCCCCGCCCCCTGCTGGGCAGCGGCTCAAACCTTTCATTCCGACCTCTTTGACTAAGGGGGGGATACAGGACAATGATTACCCCCTCTAGTTACTTCCTGCTGTGAAGGGGCGTCGTCAGGGGCCCCAGGCCGGGAGAAATCAGAGTCTGAGCCGAGAAATCAGAGTCTGAGCCGCCTGAAGGGGGCACGTGGGTGTGGTCGCAGCAAGAGTTGGAGGTTACCCTGGAGAGCTCGGTGACGTGGTTTGCTTTGAGGAGACTAACAGGCAAGGTGCTGTTAAAGAAAAAAGAAAATCGTGAGAGTGGATCCCAGGCTGGGCAGGAGCCCTTTTAGATATGAGGCAGATTGTCACTAGATCTATTAATACAAATAGCAACATTTCCTTGAGGAAGACGTGTGCCGCCCCTTTAGCAGTTTTTCATTAGACCAGAGTCGTTAATAGCAGCAACTCCCGGAGAGGACCCCACACCACTCTTTTCAGCATTGAGTGGGTATGGATTTGTCTGGTCAAACAAACACCTGTTACTGCATCAGGAGCATCAGTTACCAATTTTAGAGGTTTAATACTTATGGAGTTTGGCATCCGAAGAGGGAGAGCACCGTAGTATGTAAACAAGTGGACCTGTTGAAATATAAACATCAAAGAGAGTTATGTCGAGAGAAACAAAGTTTAGTGGGTCCCAACACCGTGCAAGAGAATTTGTCCTGGAGCTGTTGTAATGGAGCCCTTTTAGATATGGCCTAAGCCGTGGGCAGAGGCCGGAGCGCTTGCTGTCATCACCCTGGACCAAGATTGGGGAGGAAGACTAAGGCCTGAAAGATTGAGCAGGCCAAAGAGGAAACTGGCTTACCCTGTACCAGTAGAGTTACCATGGGCCAGCAAGGAAGATGGAGGAAGGAAGATGAAGGGAAAAGGAACATGGACCTGGACCACACCTTTTGCACCAGCCACCTCACAAAGTGGGGCCAGGAGAGAGGGAGATGGGGCCTGTGACCCTGGCACCCACGTTTCATCACAAAATGGCAGCCATTAGCCCGCAGAATTATAAGCCTGTGACCCAGAAGGACCACCAGGTGGCGCCTGTGAGTTGCCACATGGTGTCCAAGATGGCAGCTGTGGCTGGCAGGAAAATAAATAGCAGCTGAAAAGGTTCGACTTCACATAATTGGCTTGCGGGCGGAAACAAAGAACAGGAAATGGGCGTCCCCGATTTCCCTGCTCAATCGTTCGGAAATGGAGGTTAAGAGATAGAGAAGAACGTCTTCATCCCTTCTCAAAACCAGAGGATGACCTGGTCGTCCGGAGGGTGGTCCCAGTGGACTGGGGGACAATGGGTCACCAAGCGCTTGGATTTTGGGGTCCCAGTGGACCGGAAGACCCAAGTCCAGAACCCGCTAACCAAGGGAAAGAAGCAGTTTACCGGAGTGAAGCGTTGCCGGCCAGCGCTGGCTGCGACAGAAGCGCTGAGAAGCTGCTGGGGCGTGGTGGAGCCGGGGCGCGTGGATGCCGGTGTCTGGTGTGGATAGCACTGGCGGCTGGCGCAGACGTGATCAAACAGTGGCATGCAGGCGGCATGGCTTGCTGGGCCACGGCGTGGAGACAAAATGGCTTCCAGGAGCGCGGCAGATGCTGAGGCTGGGCCCTGAGGAGCACCTCCAGTGAGCCTGGCTTGGGCGGGCGGAATGAAGCAGCAGCAGCGAGTAGAGCTATGCCTGGCGCGGGTGACTGTGGCGGACGCCTAGGCCGGCTGTGCGCCGCCCAATGAGCCTGGCTCGGGGCGGGCGGGGCAAACCGGCCAGAGGTCCTGGCAGAGCTGGAACGGCGGTTTTAGGAGGTCCAAGCGGCAGGAAGAGGTCCTGGCCTGCGCAGGCGGTCGGCAGGCAGAGCAGGTGCCAGCATCACCCAAGGAGCCTGACTCGGGGCTGGAAAGATGGCCACTGGCTCTCAGCAGAGCCGGGGCCAGAAAGATGGCTGCGGGCTCTCCTGGAGAGCGCAGGGCTGGGGAAGAAGGCTTACCGTCCGGGCAGGCACGGGGCAGCAGCAGCGGCAGTGGCGGTGGCGCGGAGAGGGCACACACCTGAACTGGAGCATGGCAGGGCCGCAGAGGCCGCGGCTGGAGCCTGAGCTGCGGACGGCAGCGTGGGGGCCGGAGCCTGAGCCGCCGGTGTGTGGCAGCGCGGCAGCCTCCCAGATGGAGGGGCAGGCTGGCGCCGCCATGTCGACGGGCGCCGCGAAGGTGGCACGGGGGCTGGCAGATGGAGGAACCGACTTGCGCCGGGGCGGGTCGCGCGGGCCGGCGCTTTTGTGCAAAGTCTGAGCTCCGAGCGCAGATGGAGAGTCAGCTGCAGGCAGAGCGGATGGAGGGTCGAAGAAGCACAGATCCATTAGGCAGGTCCAGGTTAAGGCCCCATTAATTCGATACGGCCTTCGGCACCAATATGATTAATAAATAAAGATGTGGTGGGTCCCATTGGCGCACAGATACACACAGAAATCCATTATAGGTGGTATGGTTGTTTTTATTCGTGGGGAGTCAGCCGCCAGCCCCCGCAGGCCCGCGGGGAGCTAGTGGGGGAGAACGTGCCTCTCTGTCTCTATCGGGCTTCTCTCAAATCGAGGGGCGTGGTCTCCTCTGGGAATCACAGGGCTCCGCCTCCTAGCTTCCGGCCCTGCCCCCTGCGGGGCAGCGGCTCAAACCTTTCAATTATGTCTCACAATCCTCAGCAACCCTCACTCTCAAAAAAGGTAAGGGAAGCTGGGCGTGGTGGCACACGCTTGTAATCCCAGCATTTGGGAGACTGAAACCCGGAGGATCGTGGTTCACAGACAGCCTCAGCTACTTAGTGAGGCCCTCTGCAACTCAGTGAGACTCGGTTTCAAAATAAAGAATAAAAACTAGGGCAGGGGGGTGTAGCTCAGAGGTCAAATGTCCCTGGGTTCCATCCCCAGACCTGCAAAAAGAAAAAAAGAAAAAAAAAAAAAAGGTAAGGGAACAAAGAAGATTCTGAAGTAGGGAGAGACCAAGGTGGGACAGAAGAAATAAAATGTTAGGTACAAAGGAGACAAATTGGGAAGGAAAGAAAAATATATTTTTAAAATCTGGAAAGTTCACAATCTCTTAACTCCACCCTACACTGTGTGTTCTGTTTTAGGCAAAAGCCTACAGGAGCCCACACCCTTAAGAGTAAGGCCCCTCTCCTGAGACTTCAGAGATGCTTAGTAAACAAGGTATTGTAGGGGTGCTGGAAAGCAGGCTGGAAGAAGTGCTTTCCCCCCAGTATGAGAAGTTAACTAGAGAAGTCTTCTTCCATATTAGGATTAGAAATAAGGTATTAAAATACAGAGTCAAGATATAGAAGAAAGGTAGGATTGGAAATAGAGTGAAGATCCATAAGCCCAGCTGCCCAGGTTGCAGGATTCAAGGACGAGGGTAGGGGACCACGAGGTCAAAGTCTCTAATCTCCAGCTTGTGGCCAAGGTCTTTGTAAATGGGACCCCATCCTCATATCTCTGAGCTAGATCAGCAAACAAGGCCAGGCTAATCTGCTCTCCAGGCAGATTCTTCAGTGCAGAGATAAGCCTGGCCCAGCCAAGGTGGGTGGGAAAGGCAGCCGTAGGGAACGAACACATACCATAAGGGAGATAAGCAGTCCTTAGCAGGCTCTGACGTGTGTGGATGCATGTTTTAAAATTATTGGCTGTACTTGTTTGTCCTTGTATCTGATTGGTTGTATTCTAAGGTTGGCCGGCTCGAACTTTTGGCAGGCTCTGCCGTGTGTGTAACCACTCCCTCGTGTGTAACCACTCCCTCGTAGGGTTATAAAATTCAGAGCATGGAGTGGGGAGGGGTCAAAACTCGACCCCTGGCTAGCCGGGACAGAGCTGCAGCACAATAAACCTCGCTTGCATTTTACATCTCTTGTGAGTCCTTCGATATTTGGGTTGGTGGGCGATTCTCGGACCCTTCAGTATCTATTAGGAGGGACAAGGCCAGATATCACCCAGCCACTGCCCCTCTGGAAGAGAAAGTCCAGACCTGCACCCCAGCTGTGTGCCTCCAGTCATGGAACACGCATCCTCACTTTTCCTTAATAAAACTCTGTCTTTAGCTCTGACTGGAGCGCGCTGAAATTCTTTTTGCTATGAAAGCCAAGGACCCCAAGGGCCCTGGCTTTGGAGAGTTTCCCTCTCCAAAGCCGGGGTGTGTGGGGAGGCACACGTCAAGACTCTCCAGGGGAGACGCTCCAGGGGATCGGGCGCTGACCTGTGAAACTCCAAATGCAACACAGCAGGTGGGATTTAGAGCAGGATGGGGGTGATGGGTGGAAAATTTACCAAGACATAAATCAGGAGTCATCAAGTGAACCAGTATTGGGAATGGCCTAGGAAGATTTAAGAAAGCTATGATTATTAATATATTTCAAAAATTGGGTGAGGGGCAAATCTGTGCCAGGACTTGGTTTCTGCCTAAAAGCAGGCAACTATTCCAATGTAAATTAACATAGCTAAAAGTAATTAACAAGTCAATAGGAGAGGAGAACTAGGCCTTTCTCTATCTAAAAACAGATCTACATGATAATCTAGGGAGGATGGAGCAGGGTTTGACCTGCTGTCCTTCATGAAAGGAGACACCTCGCCACACCTTGCTGGGGGAGGTACCTTACAGGGTTAAGGGGAGGTACCTTACAGGGATGTTCACTATGTCAGAATTACGGAAACAAGATGGAGGTCATGGGTATAAAAAGTCTGGTCCATGTGTGATCCCTTTGGTGTATTCATTCGAGTCACCCCTCCATGCCAGTCTGGTATGGAGCTGTACCTATCCTCCGTATTTCTATCTTTTAATAAACTTCTTTAAATCTTCAGCAAGAGTTTGGGCTAATATGTATTTATATTTAGCTCAGAACAAGAACCTGCGTTTTTTTCTGTTTTGGGTCGTTTTGGGTTTTGTTGTGGTTTGAGGGGAATTGTGTCCAGGACCCTAAAAGGGGTCCCTGGGAACAGTTTCCCCACACCATATTCTCCCAAACCGTATCAACAAGGATCCTGGCTAAACTTGAAGGACCAAAGTGACGCCATGACAGGCTTCAGTTAAAGCTTTGAGTAGGCCTAAGTTTCTGTCCAAAATTAAGTTCCTGTTTCCCTGTAACCTTTGCCCTGTTCCCTGGAAAGAAGCTGCTCACTGCACTAATCTGATCTTCCCCTATATCTGGGTCTGGAATTTGCAGGTATCCCAGGCAAGGTCACTCTGCCTGGAGTTAGAGACCCCCACCCATCCTGAACATTCCTGAGATAAGCTTCCCACGGCATGAAAGCTAAGCCAAGGGGGGGGGGGGGCAGCAGACTTGTTTTAAAATATCCAATTAATGCAAATGTGGGTCGGCAGCCTTTCTTAGGGGATATAAGCTTTGTTCTTGGGGGACAAAGGGCTCTACCCCGTGACCACTGCGCTGGTGCGCGGAGAGACCAAGCTCGAGCTGGAATAAACAGCCCTTATTCCTCCTTGCACTGGACTCACCTCCTGGTGTCACTGGTGGATAACAGGCTGGCATAACAAACCCACCTAAAACAGGATGCTGGGTGAAGACAGGCCCAGGTGCTCAGGCGGGTGGGAGGAAGGGGAGGATGCAGAACCTGACCAAATATCAAGGATGGGAAGTTTTTATAAACAGCTTAGCAGGGATCTTGATAAAACTAGATTTTACAAGGAGGTACACAAATAAGCTAGAAGGTAGTTCAGGAATCTGACTAATGTGCGGTCCAGCCAGGAATCTGTCCCCCAGCACAATTAAACTCAGATAGCCTTTTTTTTTCTTCTTCAATACTGGCAATGGAGCCCAGGGGCATCCTATTTCCAAGCTATATCCCGGCCCTATTTTATTCTTTATTTTGAAACAGGGTCGCACTGAGTTGCAAAGGGCCTGGTAGCTGAGGCTGGCTGCGACCCGCGATGCTGGCTCCAGCCTCCCGAGGGGCTTGGCCGCGGATGGTCAGGATGGTCAGCCGCTGGCGCCGCGGCGGCCTCGGTCCAGCCCTGGCCGGCCTCGGGGCCTCGTCGGCCTGGCTGGCGTCGCAGTCCTTACATTGTCTTTTATCAGCTCCTCCTGAGTCGACGCTCAAGGCAAACCAGCCCGCGAGGGCCGGTGACTCCGCCGCGCTCGCAGCTGCGGGCCTCCAGAGGAGGCCGGGGAGGCCGGGAGAAGCCAGGGGAGGCCGGGGAGGGCCAGGGAGGCCCAGAGAGGCTCGGGGAGGGGAGGCCCGCGGAGGCTCGGGGAGGGGAGGCCGGGGAAGCTCGGGGAGGCCCGCGGAGGCTCGGGGAGGGGAGGCCGGGGAGGCCAGGCCGCCCGCGCCGAGGCCGCTCCGCGCGCGCCCGCCGGCCGCCGCCATCTTGGCTCCGTCGCCATGGGGCCGCTGCTCCTGGGCGCCGCGCTGCTGCTCGCCGAGAGCCGCCTCCTGCCCCCGCTGCCCGCCCGGCAGCCCGCGGCCGCCAAGGGCAGTAGCGCTCGCCCCGCGGCCCCGTGTGCGCCCCCGCCCCCCGCAGGTGGAGGCCGCAGGTGGAGGCCGCAGGTGGAGGCCGCAGGTGGAGGCCGCAGGTGGAGGCCGGGCCCCTCCCCGCGGCGCCGTCCACCCGGCCGCGGCTCTGGGACACCCCTCTCGTATTGGGGGGCACAGAGGTTTAAAATTAATGAGTTGTGTTGACTTCACGTCTTTTTTGCTTGTAAGACAAGACGTGTGTCTTAAATACTCAGATCTGGGCCCGCCCCTGACGCCCGCGGCCGCACCTGTCCTTACCTGGGCCTTGAGAGGTCGCAGTCGCGGCCGGGGAGTGGCCTGGCTGGCCGCCCAGTGACCCCGCCTTTCTGTCTAGGCTGCGGAGTGGCGCCGCTCGGGGACGCGGCGAGGGCGCCCCGGATCATAGGGGGCACGGAGGCCCGGGCCGGCGCCTGGCCCTGGGTGGTCAGCCTGCAGGTCCAGGAGGGCCAGCTGCTCATCCACGTGTGCGGGGGGAGCCTGGTGCGGGACCGGTGGATCCTCACGGCCGCGCACTGCACCAAAAACACCAAGTATGTACTCAGCCCAACTTGTGCTTTATTGTTGTGGCGATACTTTGAGGTGTTAGAGGACTATTTGACTTCAGCTCTTTTCAGTTAAGACACATATTTGCAAGTAGCCGAACTGCCTTGTACATAGTACACGCCTTTAAGTCAGAGCTTGGCATATTTTTTCTGTAAAGATAGTATTTTTGTGTTTGCAGGTCATATGTAAACACAATTACTTAGCATTAAAATAGCTAATAGATAGCCGGGTGTGGTGGCCACGCTTGTCATCCCCGCGCTTGGGAGGCGGAGACAGGAGGATCAAGCAGGTTCAAAGTCAGCCTCTCTGGCTTAAGAGACCCTGTTTCCACATAAAAAAAAAAAAAAAAAAAAAAAAAAAAGTTAAAAAATAGGTCTGGGAGTGTAGCCCGGAGGTAGAAGGGCTTCCAGGAACCCCAGTACCACCAAAAAAAAAAAAAAAAAAAAAAAAATAGCCAATAGAGCCAGGCGTGGTGGCACACTTGTAATCCCAACATTCAGGAGGCCGAGACTGGAGGATCACAGTTCGTGGACGGCCTCAGCTACTTAGGTCCTTTGCAACTCAGTGAGACCCTGTTTCAAGATAAAGAATAAAAAGTAGGGCTGGGGTAGCTCAGAGGTCGAATGCCCCTGGGTTCCATCCCCAGTATCACAATAATAATAATAAATAAATAAAATAGTCAATAGAAAATACATAATTAAGCCAGGTGTGGTGGCTCACACTTGTAATCCCTGTACTTGGGGAGTCTGAGACAGAAGGATCGAAGGTTCCAAGGACAGCCTCAGCAAGTAGTGAGAGTCTTATCAACCTAGTGAGACCCTGTTTCAAAATACAAATAAAATCAGCCTGGGGATGTAGCTCAGAGGTAGAATGCCCCTGGGCTCAATCCCCAATACTCCTTACCCCCAACAAAAGAAAATACATAATTAAATGAATGTGGCTGCAACAATAAAACTGTATACATATGGACACTCAATTTAAAATTTATATAATTTTTACCAGTCATAAAAAAGTTAGTTTTTCCCCCCCAGCTGTTTAAAATGTGAAAAACAAGCTGTATATAATATACAGGTTGCTATATAGCCCATGTTATTCACCAACTGTATAAGAACAAGACACAAACAGGCCTGACCTTCATTGTTAGACTTTTTTTGCTTCATTTTCTTTGACCCATGAAATCCAAATTGCAGCTTGATTTTTATGACCAAAACACTATCAAGCTTTGCCTCCATGCCAAATCCAATGACCTCTTAGATTCCATCCTACGTCACAGCAGGGGCAACACTAATAGCATCTTCTCCTTAAGCCACCTTTTCTTCTTCTTTTTTTTTTTTTTGGTGGTACTGGGGGTGGAACCCAGGGGCTTTTCTACCTCCGGGCTATATTCCCAGACCTATTTTATATTTTTATTTGGAAATAGGGAAGCCAGCAAGTCTGGCTTCGAACCTGCGTGATCCTCCTGTCTCCGCCTCCCAAGCACGGGGATTACAAGTGTGTGCCACCGTGCCTGGCTAAATGTTTTATTCTAATACATTTCAAATATTTTTGAAAGTAGAAGAAATATTTTAATGAACTTTCATGTATCTATCACATAGCATCATCTTATGAACTTATATCTGATCTTGTTTCATCTACATTCTAACCAACTTACAGCTTCAACGTGTGTGTGTGTGTGTGTGTGTGTGTGTGTTTGCTGGGTACCTATTCTGGCCTCAGGCATGTTTAGCTCTCTCACTGAGCTACCCCAGCCTACCTTTCCACCTGTGATCCTCTTGTCCCAGCCTCCCAAGTACTGGGATTACAGGTGCATGCCACCACATCCAGCTTCTTTCTGATTATTTTGAAGAAAATCTTAAACCTATCATTTTGGATATTTTTTTTCTCTTTTCTTTTTTTTTTTTTTTTTTTTTTTTTTTGTCTTTTTGGAACCGGAGATCAAACACAGAGCGCCACACCTGCAAAGCAGGTGCTTTGCCGCTGAGCTACATCCCAGCTCCCGGCTCCTGGATATTTCTAAATGATATGAACTCTTTATTCAAAAAAGAGTTGATCTTTTCCAAATAAAGAAAAAGCTGGGTGTGGCAGTGCTTGTAATCCCAGTACTTGGGAGATTGAGACAGGAGGATCGCAGGTTCATGGCCAGCTTCAGCTATTTAGTGAGGCCCTCTGCAACTTAGTGAGACCCTGTTTCAAAAATAAAAATTGAAGCCGGGTGTGGTGGTGCACGCTTGTAATCCCTGCACTTGGGAGGCTGAGATAGGAGGATTGCACAGGTTTGAATACAGCCTCAGCTACTTAGTGAGGCTCTCAGCTACTTAGTGGTGAGACCCTGTTTCCAAATAAAAATATAAAATAGGTCTGGGAGTGTATGTAGCCTGGAGGTAAAAAGCCTGTGGGTTCCACCCTCAGTACCACCAAAAAAAAAAAAAAAAGGCTAGGGGTGTGGCTCAGAGGTAGAATGCCCCCAGGTTCCATCCCCAGTACTGAAAAAAAAAAAAAAAAAAAAATTGAGCGGGGTGTGGTGGCGCACACTTGTAATCCCAGCATTTGGGAGGCTGAGACCCAAGGATCGCGGTTCGCGGACAGCCTCAGCTACTCAGTCAGGCTCTCCGCAATTTAGTGAGACCCTGTTTCAAAATATAGGGCTGGGTGTAGCTCAGAGGTCAAATGCCGCTGGTTTCCATCCCCAGACCTGCAAAAAAAAAAGGGGGGGGGGCTAAGGGTATAGCTTGGGGGTAGAATGCTCCTGGGTTCAATTCCCAGTACAACACAATAAAAATACAAAAATTCAAAAAAGGTATTAAGTGCTCATGTACTTCAGTCTGTTTCTGGATTTCCATTCCCACTGATCTTTCCCTCTCCTCCATCATGATGCTTGGGCTTTTACTTTCTACATTATGTCATAGGTAAGCAGAATTAAAATGTTTTGTTACTAATCTGAAAAAACAAAAGCTAGTGGAAGATTATTATGGTTATTGTTATTTTTGTGATTCTGGGAGTGGAACCCATGGACCTTCTACCTCTGGGCTACGCCCCCAACCCCATTTTTAAAATTTATTTATTAATTTATTTTTGCGGGTCTGAGGATGGAACCCGGGGGCATTTGCCCTCCGAGCTACACCCCAGCCCTATATTTTATTCTTTATTTTGAAACAGGGTCTCATTAAGTTGCGGAGAGCCTGACTGAGTAGCTGAGGCTGTCTGTGAACCGCAAATCTCTGGTCTCAGCCTCCAAATGCTGGGATTACAAGTGTGCGCGACCACGCCAGGCTCCCATTTTACTTTTTATTTGGAAACAGGGTCTCCCTAAGTTGCAGAATGCTTCACTAAGTAGCTGAAACTGGTATTGAACCTGCGATCCTCCTGTCTCAGCCTTCCCAGTACTGGGATTACAGGTAATGGCCACCACACCTGGCTCTAGTGGGAGATTATGAACATTTACTTAGCTAATTAAACATGGTTATAATAAGAACATTTACTTTTTCTCAGGGATCCTTTAATGTGGAGAGCTGTGATTGGAACCAATAACATAAAGAAAAACCATCGATACACCAGGAAGATAAAAATCAAAGCAATCATTATCAATCCAGACTACACTATGGAAACCTTTCTAAATGACATCGCTCTTTTTCATTTAAAAAGAGCTGTGAGGTATAATGACTATATTCAACCTATTTGTCTACCTTTTGATGTTTTTCAAAAACTGGACAAAAACACACAGTGTTTTATAACTGGCTGGGGAAGAACAAAAGAAGAAGGTAATTATAGTCTGAATTTTACTGATATAAATCCTCCTGATTATTTGGTAGAGGAGGGTCATTCCTTTTATATGTAAATATCCTCTTGTAAATTTCTTTTTAACACTTATTTTTAAGCCGGGCGTGGTGGCGCACACCTGTAATCCCAGCCTTTGGGGGCTGAGACAGGAGGATCACGGTTTGCGGACAGCCTCAGCTACTTAGTGAGGCCTCTGCAACTCGGTAGACCCTGTTTCAAAATAAAGAATAAAAAAATAGGACTGGGGACGTAGCTTGGAGCTAGAATGCCCCTGGGTTCCATCCCCAATACTGCAAAAAAAAAAAAAAAAAAAAAAGACATTTTGTGGGGCTGAGGACTGAGCCCACGACTTTGCACGCACTGGGTGAGCGCTCTGCCGCTGAGCTACATTCCCAGCCCATTCTGTGCACTTCTTTATCCTCTCTGTAGTACCTGTTTAATTTTTAATTTTTTTTTTTTTTAGTAACAGGGATGGAACCCAGGGGCATTCTACCTCTGAGCTACACCCCTATCCTTTTTTATTTTTTATTTTGAAACAAGGTCTCACTAAACTGTAGACTCTCTCACTAAGTTGCTGAGGCTAGCCCTGAACCTGTGATCCTCTTGTCTCAGCCTCAAGTCCTGGGATTATAGGCGTGCACCACTATGTCTGGCTTCTATGGTACCCCTTTATTGTAAGAAATGAAAAATAGTTCTTTATAAGATAAGTAGAAAGGAACTTTTTTGTCTGGATTTTCTTCCAAAGCAGAAATAGAAACTTTGTCTGATTATACATGCCAAGGTACTTGAACTTTTGGTCATTCTAGTAGTACGGTAGTTCCAAGTGTTTCTGTTTTCTAAGACTCACAGATGATCAGGCCAGCTCTGGGGCAATAAATAATAACTTTCAGATACATGTAATCTAATTTAGTTTCCTTTGTTTAATGCCCTATTTAGTATCAGGCAGGTTTTTCAACTCTGCCTTTTATAATAGCAACAGCTACTTTTTGGAAGCATTTACATGTTTTAGGTGTATGACTTTCTCCTTTATCTCTTATACCAATAGTCTTTGTGTGTGTGTGTGTGTGTGTGTGTGTGTGTGTGTGTGTGTGTCTGGGGATGGAACCCAGAGGCATTCGAACTCCGAGCTACACCCCCTGCCCTATTTTTTATTCTTTATTTTGAAACATGGTCTCACTAAGTTGCGGAGGGCCTCACTGAGTAGCTGAGGCTGTCCGTGAACTGTGATCCTCCAGTCTCAGCCTCCCGAATGCTGGGATTACAAGCGTGCGCCACCACGCCCGGCTTATACCAATAGTCTTAATTAGGGACTTAATGTTATTATCATTTCTTCCATCTAACAGACCAGGAATCAAATATCTTAGCTATTAAGAAATTGATACTCGCTGGCATGGTGGCGCACGCTTGTTATCCCAGCGCTTGGGAGGCTGAGACAGGAGGATGGCACAAGTTCCAAGCCAGCAGCTACTTAGTGAGGCTCTCAGCAACTTAGTGAGACCCTGTTTCCAAATAAATTATAAAATAGGTCTGGGAGTATAGGCTTGAGGTAGAAAAGCCCCTGGGTTTCACCCCCAGTACCACCAAAAAAAAAAAAAAAAAAAAGGAAAAAGAAATTGAAACTCAAGGTCTTTGTGATTCTGAAGCCTAGGTTTTATTTATGTGTTTATATATTTATTTATTTATTTTTGTGGTACAGAGACATTCTACCTCTTTTTTTTTTTTTTTTTTTTTTGTGTGTGTGTGTGTGTGGTACTGGGGTTCCTGGAAGCCCTTCTAGCTCTGGGCTACACTCCCAGACCTTTTTTTTTTTTTTGGAAACAGGGTCTCTTAAGCCAGCACGGCTGGCTTCGAACCTGTGTGATCCTTCTGTCTCCGCCTCCCAGGTGCAGGGATTACAGGTGTGCGCTACCACGCCCGGTGACATTCTACCTCTGAGCTACAATTTTTTATTCTTTTTTTATTCTTTTTTTTTTTTTTGCGGTACTGGGGATGAAACCCAGGGGCATTCTACCTCTGAGCTACATTCCCAGCCCTTTTTTTACTCTTTATTTTGAAACAGGGCTTGTAATCCCTGTGCTTGGGAGGCTGAGACAGGAGGATCGCACGGGCTCGAAGCCAGCCTCAGCTACTTAGTGAGGCTTTCAGCAACTTAGTGAGACCCTGTTTCAAAATAAAATATAAAAAAAGTCTGGGAGTGTAGCCCGGAAGTAGAAAGCCTCTGGGTTCTACCCCCAGTACCACCAAAAAAAAAAAAAAAAGTCTTAGCCTCCCAAATGCTGGGATTATAAGTGTGCACCATCACGCCCAGCTCTTATTTTTTTGTTTTGAGAGAGGGTTTTGCTAAATTGCTGAAGGTATCACTATGTTGACTGAGCCAGCCAGGTCTGGTGGCAGCATGCTTGTAATCCCAGCATTTGGGAGGTTGAGACAGGAGAATCGCAGGTCATGGACAGCCTCAGCTACTTAGGCCCTTTGCAACTCAGTGAGACACTGTTTCAAAATAAAGACTGAAAAATAGGGATGGGGGTATCGCTCAAAGGTAGAATGCCCCTGGGTTCCATCCCCAGTACCAAAGGAAGGAAGGAAGGAAGGAAGGAAGGAAGGAAGGAAGGAAGGAAGGAAGGAAGGAGAAAGAAAATATAGGGCTGGGTGTAGCTTGGAAGTAAAATGCCCCTGGGTTCCATCCGCAGTACCACAAAAAAATAAAAAATAAATGCAGGTATTCTAAATTATTAGCATATAAGTTCATTGAGTACATTATAAATAGAATTCATCAAAACCAAGTGGGGTTTACCTCAGAAACTCAAGGGAAATTTAATATTAGAAGTTTCTTAATGTAATTCACAAATGGCTTAATTAAAAGATAAAATGGTATTGTCTCAATAATATAGAAGAAGCATCATTAATATTCTTACTAGTCTAAGCCAGATGTGGTGGCACCTACCTGCAGTCTCCGTTTGGGAAGCTGAGAGTGGAGGATTGCAGGTTCAAGGCCAGCCTTAGAAACTCACTGAGACTCTGTTTCACAGTAAAAAAAAACAGGGCTAGGGTTTAGCTTAGAGGTAGAGTGCCCTTTGGTTCAGTCCCCAGTACCACAAAACAAAACAAAAAATCTTACAGTCTAGACATAGAAGGAAACTTCCTTACCTGAATAAATTTTTCATCTAACTTCAAATTACAGGAAACATCATTATTGCAGAAAAAAAAACTTTAAAATCAGAAACAAGCCAGGCATGGTGGCATATACTTGTAATCCCAGAACTTGGGAGGCTGAGACTGGAGGAAGATTACAGGTTCGAGGCCAGCCTTAGCTTTTTAGTGAGGCCCTCTGCAACTTAGACTCTGTTTCAAAATAAAGAATAACAAGTAGGGCTGGGGTGGAGCTCAGAGTGAATGTCCCTGGGTTCCATCCCCCGTACGGAAAAAAAAAAAAAAAATCCCAAACAATCACCATTTTCATCCCATATTGTAGAAGTCCTAACAAGTAGAGTACCACTAAATATACAAAAGACACACAACTAAAAGGAAAACATTCACTAGTCACAGATGACGTGATTATCTACCCTAAAATAGGGAGAGTTTAGTAAAGTAGCCAGGTATAAGACCAGTATACTCAAATCTATGTCATTTCTCTATACCAGCAAAAACTAGAAAATATAAAAGTTAACAGCTCGGTGTAGCCAGGCATGATGGCACATGCCTGTATTCCTAGTACTTTTAGAGTAAGATAGGAGGATCGTAGGTTCAAAGCCAGTCTCAGCAACTTGGTGAGGTTCTCAACAACCTAGTGAAACCCTTTTTCAGAATAAAAAATAAACTGGGTGTGGTTGCGTGCGCTTGTAATCCCAGTGTTTGGGAGGCTGAGAAAAGATTGCAGGTTCACAGCCAGCCTCAGCTACTTAGTGAGGTTCTCCGTAGCTAAGTGAGACCCTGTTTCAAAATAAAGAATAAAAGTTAAAAATAAAAGGACTGGGGATATCCAGGCGTGGTGGCGCACGCTTGTGATCCCAGCGCTTGGGAGGCTGAGATGGAGGATCGTGGTTCAAGGACAGCCTCAGCTACTTATCAAGGCCCTTTGTAACTCAGTGAGACCCAGTTTCAAAATAAAGAATAAAAAATAGGGCAGAGGGTATAGGTTGGAGGCAGAATGCCCCTGGGTTCCATCTCCAGTACTGCAAAAATAAATAAATAAAAAATAAAAAAATAAAATATTGACACGTGCTGTAACAGTATGATAGGTGAAACAAGCCAGACAAAAACAGTCTCGTATTGAATGATTCCATTTAAATGATGAGGTGTCCCATATGTGTAAGTCATAGGCAGGACATAGGTTAGTGACAGCAGCTGCGGAAGGTTAGAAAAAAGGAAAGGAACTATGTGATAGATGAAAGTTATATAATTGCTGAATCAGTTATTTTGGAAAGAAATGCTATTTTCTTTCTAAAGAAGAAAAAAAATAAAAGTTACTCTACAGCAACATTTTAATTATTTATTTTTTGCAGTACTAGGGATGGAACTCAGGGGCACTGTACCTCCAAGCTACACCCCCAGCCCCATTTTTTAGTTCATTCTATTTATTTATTTATTTATTTAGAGGGTCTGGGATGGAACCCAGGGGCAGTCGACCTCCGAGCTATACCCCCTGCCCTATTTTTTATTCTTTATTTTGAAGCAGGGTCTCACTGAGTTGCAGAGGGCCTCACTAAGTAGCTGAGGCTGTCCGCGAACCGCGATCCTCTGGTCTCAGCCTCCCAAATGCTGGGATTACAAGCGTGCGCCACCATGCCCAGCTCTTTATTCTTTATTTTGAAACAGGTCTCCCTGAGTTGCAAAGGGCTTCGCTAAGTAACTGAGGCTACCTGAACTGTGGTCCTCAGGTCTCGTGAATGCTGTGATTGTAAGCGTGCATCACCACGCCCGGCCTTCTGCAGCAACATTTTAAATCACTATAAAATGTCTGCACTGCCGGGCGTGGTGGCGCACGCTTGTCATCCCCACACTTGGGAGGCTGAGACAGGAGGATCACACAGGTTCAGAGCCAGCCTCAGCTACTTAGTGAGGCTCTCAGCAACTTAGTGAGACCCTGTTTCCAAATAAAATATAAAATAGGTCTGGGAGTAGAGCCCGGAGGTAGAAAGCCTCTGGGTACTACCCTCAGTACCACAAAATAAATAAATTAATTAATTAATAAATTAATAAATAAATGAATGCCTGCACTCCAAAATAATTCACTGGTTTGTATTCATTTTTTATTAACAGGTAATGGTTCAAATATCTTACAGGAAGCAAAAGTACATTATATTTCTCGAGAAATTTGTAATTCTGAGATGAGTTATGGGGGAATAATCCCTAACACTTCATTTTGTGCAGGTGATAAAGAGGGAGGCTTTGATACTTGCACGGTAAGATCCATTAATTTTCCTTTAAGTTATTTTCTTAAGATGGGCATGGTGGCACACACTGGTAATCCCAGCACTTTGGAGGCTGAGATAGGAGGATAGCACAGGTTTAAAGCCAGCCTCAGCTAATTAGTAAGGCTCTCAGCAACTTAGTGAGACCCTGTTTCCAAATAAAGCATAAAATAATAAAATAGGTCTAGGAGTAAAAAGCCCCTGGGTCCCACCCCAGTACCACCAAAAAAAAAAAAAAAAAAAAAAAGATATTTTTTTAAGCCAGAGAGAAAACTTGAAATGAGGCTTTTGATTACTTTCTGGTGATCTTAATGATCAGACCTAAAAACATCAAATTCTTTCCTTCTCTTTTCTAACCACCTCAACAATTCAAATCTCAGTTCCTAGGCCAGGCGTGGTGGTGCATGCTTATAATCCTAGCACTTGGGAGGCTGAGACAGGAGAATTGCTCAGGTTCAAAGCCAGCCTCAGCTACTTAGTGAGGCTCTCAGCAACTTAGTGAGACCCTGTTTCCAAATAAAGTATAAAATAGGTCTGGGAATATAGCCTGGAGGTAGAAAAGCCCCTGGGTTCTACCCCCAATAACACACACACACACACACACACACACACACACACACACACACACACACATCTCAATTTCTGATTCCTTGGGTTTTACTATCATTGGGGTCAAACTTAGGCAAAATTTGCCTTGAGTCTTTCCTTTTTATTTTATTTTTATTATTTTGGTATTAGGGATTGAAGCCAGAGGCATTCTACTTCTGCACTACATCCCCGGCCCTATTTTTAAAAGTCTTTATTTGGAAACAGGGTCTCTCACTAAGTTATGAAGGACCTCACTAAGTAGCTAAGGCTGGTCGCAAACCTGCAATTCTCCTGTCTCAGCCTCCCGAGTACTAGAATTACAAGTGTGTACCACCATGCCCGGCTGCTTATATTTGGTTTTGTATGGAAATATCTTTATTTTTCTTAGAAATTCCACCTAAGAGTGGAATCACAAACTACAAAACTATATTCCATAGTTTTACAATACCACAAGCAATGTCTGAGGAGACCATTCTCCAGGCTTGACAGGTTTTTTTTTTTTTTGGTACTGGGGATGGTACCCAGGAGCAGAATTCTGCCTCCAAGCTATACCCCCAGTACTATTTTCTATTCTTTGTTTTGAAACAGGGTCTCACTGAGTTGCAAAGGGCCTCACTAAGTAGCTGAGGCTTTTTACGAACTGCGATCCTCCTGTCTCAGCCTCCCGAATGCTGGGATTACAAGCATGGGCTACCATGCCCAGCTCCCAGCCCTATTTTTTATTCTTTTTTTTTTTCCTGCAGCTCTGGGGATGAAACCCAGGGGCATTCAACCTCTGAGCTACACCCCCTGCCCCAATTTTTATTCTTTATTTTGAAACAGGGTCTCACTGAGTTGCAGAGGGCCTCACTAAATAGTTGAGGCTGTCCACAAACCGTGATCCTCCGGTCTCAGCCTCCCAAATGCTGGGATTACAAGCGTGCGCCACCACGCCCAGCTTCCTTCATATATCTTAAAATTATGCCTTTAACACACAGTATTAATAGAAATATTGAAGACATCTTTACAGTATTTTAATACTTCCTAAATTATATTTCTCCTGACTAACTGTATTTAAAAATCTAAACACCAGGGCCGGACGTGGTGGCGCACGCTTGTAATCCCTGTGCTTGGGAGGCAGAGACAGGAGGATCGTGCTGGTTCGGAGCCAGCCGCGCTGGCTTAAGAGACCCTGTTTCCAAATAAAAATGTAAAAATAGGTCTGGGAGTGTAGCCTGGAGGTAGAAGGGCTGCCAGGAACCTCAATACCACCAAAAAAAAAAAAAAACTAAACACCAGGAATGGTGGTACATACCTGTAATCCCAGTGCTTAGGATGTTGAAACAACAGGATTGTAGGTTCTAGGCAAGCCTTAGCTATTTAGTGTCACTCTCAGCAACCTTGTGAGACCCTGTTTCCAAACAAAGAATAAAAAAGGCCTGGGTGTGTAGCCCAGAGGTAGAATGTCCCTGGTTCAATTCCCAATGGCATAAAAATAAGTAAGTAAATAAAGTCTAGCTAGCTATCATCTAAAAACTAAAATTATGTTCTCATTTGGAGGTATATTGAAAATGAATAATTAAACCAGGTGTTGTTGTACCTGCTTATAATCCCAGTACTTGGGAGACTGAGACAAGAGGATTTGCAGGTTCAAGAATAGACTCAGCAATTTAGGAAGACTCTGTTTCAACATAAAAAATAAAATCAGGCTGGGCGTGGTGGCGCACACTTGTAATCCCTGAGCTTAGGAGGCTGAGACAGGAGGATCGCACAGGTTCGAAGCAACTTAGTGAGACTCTGTTTCTAAATAAAATATAAAATAGGTCTGGGAGTATAGCTCGGAGGTAGAAAGCCTCTGGGTTCTGCCCCCAGTACCACCAAATTAATTAATTAATTAATTATATCAAATCAAATCAGGCTGGGAGTGTAGCTCAGAGGTAGAATATCCCTGGGAACAATCCCCAGTACACACAAGAAAGAAAATGAATATTTATATACATATATGTTATATGCTTAATGTAATTAATTTATTCCAGCTCTACTGTTACCTAAAGAATATTAGAACTAACACAATTTTGGGACTTTTTTTTTTGATAGGGTGATAGTGGTGGACCACTAATGTGCTACTTAACAGAATATAAAAGATTTTTTCTGATGGGAGTTACCAGTTATGGACATGGCTGTGGTCAAAAAAGTTTTCCTGGTGTCTATAGTGGGACATCCTTCCACGAAAAGTGGCTGACAGATCATTTCTCCCAGGCGAGCGATAAAGGCGTATTTAATACAGATATTTTATTTGGACAGATCCTCCTTGCTTTAGGTTCTATCATTTTCCTAGCAACAGCATAAATTCTGAAGAAGTTAGTATTTTGCATTGTGTCCCTTCAATATTCTACATAATGAAAATCATTTATTCTTTTATAAATTAGTTTGTCATGTAGAATTCTCATGTAAATAAACATTTTTGAAGAAAAGGATTGTGACATATTAGATATGTCTACATATCTGTCACAAAAATTAACTACAAAATTGGCATACCTCTTTGACAGAAGTGGATTGTTTTGCTTTATAATCATAATTTTGTATTTGGAATATTTTCCTAGAGTTTATATATGTTAAGTATGTACTTTATATGTATAAATGCCAAATAAAGTGTTTATAGTTAAAATGAAACTCTTCTTTGGTTAATCAAAACTCTTTTTTTTTTTTGGTCATGGTATTGAGGATTGAACTCAAGGGCATACTGCCTTTGAAACAGGGTCTCACTAAGTTGCAGAGGACTTCCTAAGGTTGCTGAGGCTGGCCGCGAACCTGCGATCTTCCTGTCTTAGTCTCCCAAGTTCTGGGATTACAAGCATGTGCCGCTGTGCCTGGCTAAAACTTCTGTAGACTGAACAACATTAAGAGAATGTTGGGTTTTTCTTTCTTGAAAGAGATCTCAAGTTTATCCATTGATAAGGTCTCAAAGGGATTAATTAGTGTTGAGGCCCTCCAAAAGTTAATGAGACCCTGTTTCAAAATAAAGAATAGGGCAGGAGGTATAGCTCGGATGTTGAATGTCCCTGGGTTCCATCCCAAGACCCGCAAAAAATAAAAAAAAGAAAGAAAGAGAAAAGAAAGAGAGAAAAGGAAAGAAAGAAGGAAAAAAAGAAAGAAAGAAAGGGAAAAAAGAATAAAGAATAGGGCTGGGGGTGTGGCTCAGAGGTAGAAGGTCCCTGGGTTCAATACCCAGTACCGCAATAAATAAATAAATAAATATTTACCGAATAAAATTTACTATTAGCCAACACCCATCTTCTTTGATATTTTCATTTAGTATGTGAGGAATAATTATCTTCTTGTCCTTTTTACATGCAACTAAATTTTTTTTTTTTTTTTTTTGGTGGTAATGGGGTTCCTGGAAGTCCTTCTACCTCTGGGCTACACTTCCAGACCTATTTTTTGTATTTTTTATTTGGAAACAGGGTCTCTTAAGCCAGCGCGGCTGGCTCCGAACCAGCGCGATCCTCCTGTCTCTGCCTCCCAAGTGCAGGGATTACAAGCGTGCGCCACCACACCCGGCAACATGCAACTAATTAAAACCAAGTATTTTGCATTATTCTAATTTCAGTATTTAACACAAAGAAAGTATGAGTTTCTTACATATTAATGTCCTTTGGGATCATTACTGGTTTGACGCTCTCAAAGAGAGAAGTTTGTTGGGAGGGGTGGCAGTGGTGGCGGCACTGGGGATTGAACCCAGGGGCTTTCTATCTCCAAACTACACCTCCTGCCCAATTTTTTTTTTTTTTTTTTTTTTTTTTTTTTTTTTTTTGAGGTACTGGGGATGGAACCCAGGGGCATTCCACCTTTGAGCTACACCCCAGCCCTATTTTTTATTCTTTATTTTGAAACAGGGTCTCACTGAATTGCAGAGGACCTAAGTAGCTGTGGCTGTCCACAAACTGCGATCCTCTTGTCTCAGCCTCCCAAATGCTGGAATTATAAGTGTGAGCCACCACTTCCAGCTCTATCCCAAATTTTAAATATGCTAGCCGAATGCAGTGGAACATGTCTGTAACCTGAGTGTGTGGGAGGCTGAGATAGAAGTATCACAGGCTCAAGGCAGCCTCGGTAATTAACAAGATGCTCAGCGACTTAGTGAGATCTTGTTTCAAAACCAAAAAAAAAAAAAAAAATAAAAGGCTAGATATGTAGCTCAGAGGTAGGACTTCCCTGAGTTCCATTCCTAGACTAGAATCACACAAAAATAGAATACGATATGGGATAGAGAGTTACTGGAGGCCCTACATTCTACCTCTGAACTATACTTCCAACCCTTTTTATCTTTTAGTTATTTTTATTTTTCGTGCTTGTAATCCCAGTACTTGGGAGGCTGAGACAGGAAGATCGCAGGTTCAAAGCCAAGGCTTGAATTTAGCGAGGCCCTCCACAACTTAGTGAGACCCTGTTTCCAAATAAGAAATAAAATGGAGTTTAGCTCAGAGGTAGAATATCTCTGGGTTTACTCCGCAGTGCCACAAACACACACAAAAAAACAGGGTCTCACTAGGTTGATGAGTAAGTTGCTGACGCTGTCCTGGAACCCATGATTCCCATGTTTCAGCCTCCTAAGTATTGGAATTATAAGTGTTCACCACCATGTCAGGCTTTATTTAGTAAAAATATTTTAGTAAAAAAAAATTTTAATTAAAAACATTTTACAAAGCCAGGTGTGGTGGCACACACTTGTAATCCCAGCATTTGGGAGGCTGAGACAGGAGGATTGAGGTTCACAGACATCCTCAGCTACTTATTGAGGTCCTTTGCAACTCAGTAAGACCCTATTTCAAAATAAAGAATAAAAAAAAAAAAATAGGGCTGGGGGTGTAGCCCAGAGGTAGAATGTCCCTGAGTTCTATCCACAGTACCTCAAAAAAACAAACAAACAAACAAAAAAAAAACCAACCCACAAAACAGCTGTGGAGTATAGCTCAATGGCAGAACCTCTCTGGGTTCAATCCTCAGCACAAAAGAAGACAGAGGAAAGGAGAAGAGGGAAGGGAAAGGAAGCTGGGCTCGGTGGCACATGCCTGCAATCTCAAGAGACAGGAGGATCTAGCGGGCTCCAGGCTAGCCTCAGCAAAGTACCAAGACTCTCAGCAAACTAGTGAGACTTTATTTCAAGACCAAAAAATAAAAAGGGCTAGGAGTGTAACTCAGAGGTGGGTTGCCCCTGGGTTCAGTCCACAAAAGGAAGGAAGAAAGGGCAGGGAATGTTGGTAAATGTCAAGATCAGGAGTGCACAGCGCAACAGCAGGAACAGATTTATTTGGAGATAGATTTGGGAGGAGGCAGCTGACCGAGAGAGTCCACGAGAGTCTTAAAGACTAGGGGCTTTTTTATGGAGCATCAGGAGGGAGGGATAGTTACACAGACCTGGCTTTTCCCCCTCGGTGGTCTTGACAGGTAGGTTTATGGGCTGGGGGCAGGGGGTTAGGGTCACTTTGCCACCACTGCTGGAATTCTTTGTTCTTTGCTGATTAGTCGGGTCCTCTGGAAGTGACCACAGTGGGGACAGGAGGTTGAACCCTGGAAGTGTAGTAGCACAGGCTTGTAATCCCCGCGCTTGGGAGGCTGAGACAGGAAGATCGCGCAGGTTCACAGCCAGCCTCAGCTATTCAGTGAGGCTCTCAGCAATTTAGTGAGACCCTGTTTCCAAATAAAATATAAAATAGGTCTGGGAGTGTAGACTGGGGGTAGAAAGCCCCTGAGTTCCATATCCAGCACCACACACACACACACACACACACACACACACTCTCTCTCTCTCTCTCTCTCTCTCTCTCTCTCTCTCAATCTCTCTCTCTCTCTCTCTCTCTCTCTATATATATATATATATATATATATATATATATATATATATATATATATATTTAGCCTCTTTTTTTGAGGTATTGAGAATTGAACTCAAGAGCATTCTACCTCTGAACTACATCCCCAGCCCTATTTTATTTTTTATTTTGAAACAGAGTTTCACTAAGTTGTGGAGAGCCTTACTAAGTAGCTGAGGCTGGCCATAAACATGTGATCCTCCTGTCTCAGCCTCCCAAGTACTGGGATTAAAAGCCTGTGCCACTACACCCAGCTTTACTTAGCATCTTTAACCATGTGAGAAATGCAAATTAAAACTACAATGAGTTGCCTGGTGGCGCACGCTTGTAATCCCCGCGCTTGGGAGGCGGAGACAGGAGGATCCTGCAGGTTCGAAGCCAGCCGCGCTGGCTTAAGAGACCCTGTTTCCAAATAAAAGTATAAAAGTAGGTCTGGGAGTGTAGCCCAGAGGTAGAAGGGCTTCCAGGAACCCCAGTACCACCAAAAAAACAAAACAAAACAAAAGAAAACAAAACAAAAACACCGACAATGAGAGACCCGCGGCACCTTTAGAATGGCGAGAACTTGAACGATTATGAGGACTTAGAGGAACTAAATCTCATGCTGTAGTGGTAACAACCAATTTAGCAAACCGTTCAACAGTTTATTGTCTTTGATTTAATTAATTAACTTACTTATTTTTGTGGTACTGGGGATTGAACCTACAGGCATTCTACCTCTGAGTTACACCCACAGCCCAATTTTATTTATATTTGAAACAGGGTTTTGCTAGGTTAATGAGAGCCTCGCTATCTGCTGAGGCTGACCTTGCACCTACGATCCTTCAGTCTCAGCTTACCAAGTACTGAGATTACAAGAATGTGCTGCCACACCTGGCTATTTTTGTTTTTTGTTTTTGAAACAGGGTCTCACTAGGTTGCTGAGTCTTTGTTGCGGAGGCTGTCCTTGAACCTGCAATCTTCCTGTCTCAGTCTACCAAGTACTAGGATTACAGGACTGCATTACTGTCCGACTTAGTTTGACTGTGTATTGTGGTACTGGGGATTGAACCTGGGGGCATTCTACCTCCAAGATACAGCCCCAGCCATATTTTATTTTTATTTTGAAACAGGGTCTCATGAGGTTGTTGAGACTCTCACTACTTGCTGAGTAGTGAGACTCTCAAACCTCAATCCTCCTGTCTCAACCTTCCAAGTACTAGGATTACAAGTGTGTGACACCTGATGGTTTAGTTTGACAGTTTAAATTACACCTATCATATCACTCATAAGTTCTTCTCATTGAACTAGAATAAAGTTAACTTAATCAAAACAAAGATAATTACATTTCTTGGGGGCTAATTAGGAAAAAAATTCAAGCAGTCTTGAAAATCTGCTAGCTGGGCGTGGGGTGCACACTTGTAATCCCAGCATTCAGGAGGCTGAGATCAGAGGATTGTGGTTCACGGACAGCCTCAGCTAAGTAGTGAGGCCCTCTGCAATTTAGTGAGACCCTGTTTCAAAATAAAGAATACAAAATAGGGCAGGAGGTTGAATGCCCCTGAGTTCCATCCCCAGACCCTCAAAACAAAAAAATTAATTCTGAGTACAAATGTGAAGATATGGAGGGCTATTTTTATCTAAATTAGCTAAGTAATACAGCAGTAAAGTATAATTTGACGACCAAGATTTTCCCTTTAAAAGATGGGTGACCCAAGCCGGTGTGGGGGGCACATGCTTGTAATAAAAAAAAAAATAGGGCTGAGGGTGTAGCTCAGAGGTAGAATCTGCCTATCCGCCTGGGTTCAATCCCCAGTACCGCAAAAAAAAAAAAAAAAAAAAAAAAAAAAAAAAGCACATATTTTTTTTTGTCCAGCAGAATTTTGGAAAACCTCAGAGCACATTTTCAAGACTGCTTGAATTTTTTTCTATTAGCTCCCAAGAAATATAATTATCTTTATTTTTTTATTATCTTTATTTTTTTATTTTTTATTTTTTTGGTGGTACTGGGTTTTCTGGAAACCCTTCTACCTCCGGGCTACACTTCCAGACCTATTTTTATATTTTTTATTTGGAAACAGGGTCTCTTAAGCCAGCGCGACTGGCTTCGAACCTGCTCCAAAGTGTGGGGATTTCAAGCGTTATCCTCCTGTCCCCACCTCCCAAGCGTGGGGATTACCACGCCCGGCTTAATTATCTTTATTTCGAAATAGGGTTTCACTAAGTTGCAGAGTGCCTCACTAAGTAGCTGAGGCTGTCTGCAAACCCATGATCCCCCTGTGTCAGCCTCTCAAGTACTGGGATTATAGTCATGTACCACCATACCTGGCTAGTTAGTTTCATAAGTTTTTTTTTTGTGTGTGTGTGCGGTACTAGGAATGGCACCCTGGGCATTCTACCTCCAAGATACACCCCAGCCCTATTTTTTGGTCTTTATTTTGATACAGGGTCTCCCTGAGTTGCAAAGGGCCTCACTAAGTAGCTGAGGCTGTCCGTGAACCACGATCCTCCCGTCTCTGCCTCCTCAATGCTGGGATTACAAGTGTGCGCCACTAAACCCGCTAGTTTGATAATTTTTGACATATGTATATGCCTATGAAACTGTCACTTCAGTCAAAATAGAGAAATGTGGTCTCAGGATGTAGCTGAGTAGTAAAATGCTTACCTAGCATGCACGAGGCCCGGGTTCAATCCTAGGGGTGGGTGGAGGGAGGCTGGGCCAGAGTAAAAGAACACAGCTATTCATCATCCTAAAGTTTCCTCTTGTTCCTTTTTAATCTCTCCTTCTTGCCTTCCTCATCCCAAGGCAACATTGTCCTGTTCTCTGTCACTAGAGACTAATTTGCATTTTGTAAAATTTTATGTAAACTGAATTATATAGTATGTGCGTTTCTGGTCTGGCTTCTTTCACTCAGCATAGTTATTTTAAGAATCACCCAAAGCCAGGCACAGCAGCACACATTTGTAGTTCCCACACTTGGGAGGCTGAGACAGGAGGATCGCAGGTTCAAAGTCAGCCTCAGCTACTTAGCCCTCTAGCTACTTTTATTTATTTTATTTATTTATTTATTTTGGTGGTACTGAGGGTGGAACCCAGAGGCTTTCTACCTCCAGACTATACTCCCAGACCTTTTTTATATTCTATTTGGAAATAGAGTCTCACTAAGTTGCTGAGAGCCTCACTAAGTAGCTGAGGCTGGCTTCGAACCCGTGCGATCCTCCTGTCTCAGTCTCCCAAGCGCGGGGTTTACAAGCGTGCGCCACCACGCCCAGCTCTAGCTACTTTTAATATTATTAAATGATCCTTCAGCCGGGCATGGTGCCGTACACTTGTAATCCCAGCACTTGGGAGGCTGAGACAGGAGGATCGTGGCTCGTGGACAGCCTCAGCTACTTGTGAGGCCCTTTGCAACTCAGTGAGACCCTCCCTCTTTCAAAATAAAGAATAACTTGGAGGTAGAGTACCCCTGGGTTCCATCCTGAGTACCTCAAAAAAAAAAAAATACAGATGACCCAAAGCAGTGATTTAACAATAATTACTGACCCCTGAGAGCCTCAGCCCAAGAAATAAAACAGGGAATTCTTATTGACCCTGGCCTGGCAGCATGCCCTTTCATATCCTTTTTTAATATATAATAAATAAGAGGGCTCGGAGCCTGGCGTGGTATTCCCTGTCTGTAGGACTGGCTATTCTGGAGGTTTCGGCCTTGGCAATACAGTGAGGCTCTGTCACTGCAAAACAAAAGAAAACAAAACAGGGCTTTGGAGGGTGGAGGGGAGGAATCAGTGAGGGATATATTATGATACAGGGCCCTGGCAGCCGTCCTCTCTTGTGCTTAGACTAGGCTCTAACAGATTCTGTTTTCTTTGTTAAGGGCATTAGAGAACCAGAGGAAGGTTAGAGTACACTGCACTAACACACCAACCAACCAACCAAACAAACAAACAAACCTCCTGCAGGAGTCTCCACACCCAGGGCAGGGGAGGGAGGAAGCAGGAACACACACGGAATAAAGGATTGTAAACAACTTTTCTTGTAAGGAAAAGCCGGAAACATTTTCATCTTACAACACGAAACTAAGCTGAGTCAACTATGGACTCAGCCGGCCGGGACTCCTGCCCTCTGCTTGGCCTGAGCTGCGGGAAAGTGGTTTCGCTGCCAGTTCTCCCGCCCTCGGAGGCCATTGGCTCTGGAGCAGGGCCAGAAGCCTGCGTCCTGTCATTAAAGCAGCCGGGTTCCGACGTTGTGCTGTTGTTTCTCACTTCTGAGAGAGATGGCGTTCACGGTCTTTGCTCTCCAGCTGGCCGTGCGCCTCCTGTCATTTCCCATGTACCTGCTGGACTTTCTGGGCTTGTGGAACTGGATCGCCAAGAAATGTTTTCCCCACTTCATGGTGAGGTTCACCTTGATGTACAATGAACAGATGGCGAGCAAGAAGCGGGAGCTCTTCAGCACCCTGCAGGGCTTCGCGGGCCCCTCGGGGAAGCTGTCCCTGCTGGAGGTGGGCTGCGGCACCGGGGCCAACTTCAGGTTCTACCCGCCGGGGTGCCAGGTGACCTGTGTTGACCCCAACCCCAACTTTGAGAAGTTCTTATTCAAGAGTGTTGCTGAAAACCGACACCTGCAGTTTGAGCGCTTCGTGGTGGCTGCCGGTGAGAACATGCACCAGGTGGCCGACGGCTCTGTGGACGCCGTGGTCTGCACGCTGGTGCTGTGCTCTGTGCAGAACCAGGAGCAGATTCTCCAGGAGGTGCGCAGAGTGCTGAGGCCGGTGAGTGAAGGGGCCTGTGGAGCACTGGTTAGGAGTAGGACGAGTCCCTGGGTAATCCCGAACAATTTCAGATGCCTTCTAATGTAGGAAGTAAACTAAGTTTTTTTTTTTTTTTTGGGGGGGGGTACTGGGATTAAACCCAGGGGTATTCTGCTTCTGAGCTACACTCAACTCTTTACTTTTTTATTTTTGGTTTTGAAATAGGGTCTCACTAGATTGCTGAGAGTTTTGCCGCTGGCTGAGACTATCCTCAAACCTTCGATCCTCCTATCTCGGCCTCCCAAGTACGGGGATTATAAGCATGTGCTATCATGCCTGGCTGGAAGACATGTCTTGATTTTAAAAAATCTTAGAAGCTGGGCGTGGTGGCACACACTTGTAATCTCCACGCTTGGGAGGCTGAGACAGGAGGATTCCACAGATTCAAAGCCAGCCTCAGCTATTTAGTGAGGCTTTCAGCAACTTAGTGAGACCCTGTTTCCAAATAAAATATAAAAATAGGTCTGGGAGTATAGCCCGGAGGTAGAAAGCCTCTGGGTTCCAATCCCAGTACCACCAAAAAAAATGAATAAATAAAAAATCTTAGAAGCTGGGCGTGGTGGTGCACACTTGTAATCCCAGCATTTGGGAGGCTGAGACAGGAGGATTGTGGTTTGCGGACAGCCTCAGCTACCACTTAAGCGAGGCCCTGTTTCAAAATAAAGAATAAAAAAAAAGCCGGGCGTAGTGGCGCACACTTGTAATCCCCACGCTTGGGAGGTGGAGACTGGAGGATGCGCTGGTTCGGAGCCAGCTGTGCTGGCTTAAGAGACCCTGTTTCCAAATTTAAAATAATATAAAATAGGTCTGGGAGTGTAGCCTGGAGGTAGAAGGGCTTCCAGGAACCCCAGTACCACCAAAAAAAAAAAAAAAAAAAAAAAAGGACTGAGGGTGTAGCTTGGAGGTAGAATGTCCCTGGGTTCCATCCCCAGTACCAGAAAAAAAAAAAAAAAAAAAAAAAAAAATCTTAGAGTAGAAGGAAATTATAAAGGGAAGAATGAACAAATCTGAACATATAAAATTCTAAAACTGCTACAGAGAAAAAGCCCCTATAACCAATTAAGTAATTAAGTATAAAAACAAACTTGGAAAAAGTATTTGCTAGAGATGTTAACAGATAGTTAATGTCCCTCATGTTAAAAAAGAAACACTACAGCCAGGCTGGCGGCGCCCACTTAAAATCCCAGTGCGTGGGCTGCTGAGACAGTAGGATCACAGGGCCAAGGCCAGCCCACAGCCACTTAGTAAGGCCTTCTGTAACTTAGTGAGACTGTATCAAAATAAAAATAAAATCGGGCTGGGGATGTGGCTCTGAGGTAGAATACACTTGTGTTTAAATCCCTAGTACTGCAAAAAGAAAGAAAGAAAGAAAGAAAGAACGAAAGAAAGAAAGAGGACATTTACAAATCAAAAGGATCAGTAAGATATCAGGAAATGCTCAAATTTACAAAGAACTAAAGTAAGGTACAATGTGTGGTGTGTGCGTGTGTGTGCGTGACTAGAGATTAGGTCCAGGGGCATTCGCATTCTACCTCTGAGTTACATCTCCAACCCTATTTTATTTTTATTTTGAAACAGGGTCTCACTAGGTTGATGAAAGTCTCACTACTGACTGAGGCTATCCTCAAATCTGTAATCCTCCTGTCTCAGCCTCCCAAGGGATTACAAATGTGCGCCACCAAGCCTGGCTAGTATATCATTCTTACCTATTGTAGGTCAGGGACTTTTTCAGTCAACATGCTGTTGGAGTTTGGGGAATTAGACACCCTTGTACTTGCTAGAGGGAAAGCCTTTGAAGGATTTTTTTTTTTTGCAGGTCTGGGGATGGAACCCTGGAGCATTTTACCTCCAAGCTACACCCTCAGCCTGATTTTTTTATTCTTTATTTTGAAACAGGGTCTCGCTGAAACAAAGGGCCTCAGTAAGTAGCTGAGGCTGTCCTTGAACCGTGATCCTCCTGTCTCAGCCTCCCGAATGCTGGGATTACTAGCGTGCGCCGCCAAGCCCGGCTGAAGGATCATTAAAAGTAGCTAGAGAGACTAAGATAGGAAGATCGCAGGTTGAGAGTCAGCACCCGCTACTTAGGCCACGCAACTTAGTTTTGAAACAAGAATCAGCCGGGCGTGCGCCGCTTGTAATCCCGCGCTTGGGAGGCAGAGACAGGAGGATCGCGCAGGTTTGAAGCCAGCCGCGCACGCTGGCTTAGGAGACCCTGTTTCCAAATAAAAATGTAAAAATAGGTCTGGGAGTGTAGCCCAGAGGTAGAAGGGTTTCCAGGAACCCCACTACCACCAAAAAAGAAAGAAAAACAAAAAAACAAAAAAACAAAAAATAATTAAAAAACAGGGCTGGGGATGTAGCTCAGAGGTAGAATGCCCCTGGGTTCCATCCACAGTACCCCCTCTCAAATGAGTGAATTGATGAACATTCAAGGACATTACTTGGCCTGCAGTAAGTTTTTGCTACTATGCATTATTTTTATTTTTTGGTACTGAAGATTGAAACCAGAGGCATTTTGCCTCCAAGCTAACCCCCAGCCCTTTTTATTTTCTATATTGGCACAAGGTCTCACTAAATTGTTGAGGCTGGCCTCAAACCTGGAATCCTCCTGTCTTGGCTTCCCAAGTATTGAAACCATAGGTATGTACCACCACGCCCAGCTATGTGTTACTTTTATGGTCAAAATATATATGCTAATTGCTTTAGATTGGCAATATAAAATTTGCCAGAAGGTGAAACAATTGTCCGGAATGGTATTTTAGTTAACTTTCAGTTTATCCATCTCGTCTCTTGAAACTGGCCTCCAGGCTGCTGAAATCTGAAGCTTTGATCATCTTATAAATTTGTTTCCCAAACACCCAAATCCTTGACATTTTTTTCTTTCTCAGGGAGGGGCCTTTTACTTCATGGAGCATGTCGCAGACGAGCGTTCAACCTGGAATTACTTCTGGCAACAGGTCCTGGATCCTGCCTGGTGCCTTCTGTTTGACGGGTGCAACCTGACCAGAGAGAGCTGGAAGGCCCTGGAGCGGGCCGGCTTCTCAGAGCTGAAGCTGCAGCACCTCCAGGCCCCGCTGTCCTGGGCGCTCGTGCGTCCTCACATCTGCGGGTACGCGGTCAAGTAGGCCAAAACAGAGCTGAATAGCTGCGATAATGTAAGGCTTCAGTTTTACATTTAAAATACTACTTTGTGGAAGGGAAACTTGTTTTATGTAAAGTTGAATTCACCCTTAAAAGTTTGTTATAGCCTATTCAGTCTTCCTCTTTTGGCACTGGGGATTGAACCAAGGGGCGCTCTACAACTGAGCGACACCCCCAGCCCGTTTTATTTTCAGGCAGGATCTCGGCTGGCCTCGAGTCTGCCATCTCTCCCTCAACCTCCTGAGCTGCTGGGATTAAAGGGGCTCGGTGCCATTCCCCGCTCTATTTAGCCATTTTAATGGTTTCCCAAAGAATAAAAACCAAAACAAAACAAAAACCAGCTTTGACCTCTCTCCCTTCAAAGGATACAGTGGGCTTTCATAATTGAAGTCCTCATTGTCTTCAAACCTTACTTTATTCAGTGACTTGGAAATTTTTCGAACTGTCTTATTTGTTACCCAACAGATTTTTTTTTTGGGGGGGGGTACTGGGGATTGCACCCAGGTCATTCTACCTCCAAGTTACACTCCCCAGCACTATTATATTTTTTATTTGGAAAGAAGGTCCCACTAGGTTGCAGAGAGCCTCGCTAAGCTGCTGCGGCTGATCTTGAACCTGTGATCCTTCTGTCTCAGCCCCTCCAAGTACTGATATTACAGGCCTGAGCCACCATATCCAGCTCCTGCTATATCTTTTATTTCAGCATTCCACCAAAGTTGGTTTCCCTGCATTCCAGTCCTCAGTTCTTACAGCATAGATTATACTTGACACGTTAGCATAACCATAGAACTATGTGAGGCAGTTGAGATTCTTAGGTTTCTTTTCATTATTAAATAGCACATACTTTGCTAAATATAGAAGAGTGCAGGCAAGAAAGGGCCCACTGGAATTAGGAACTGCTTATGGAATTAGATAGACTATGTAAGAAGCCCTAAAAATCAAGCCATGAGTATGAAAGGAAGTGGGCAAGTATTTTTTGGATCATTCAAATCAGATTCTATTCTTGTCTCTGGATGATTTGTTCGCTGCAGTGATGGAAACCATGAAAATCATTACAAGTGCTATGAAAGTGTTAGGTTGGTCAGTCAGAGGACTTAATAGGATTTCAGTACTAGTTTTTGTTTTGTCTACAAATTTTTTGATTTTATAAAGCACTGTTTAAAATATCAATTCAGCCAATAAATTCACATTCACTTTAGGAATAAAAATAAAAGAAATAGTTTATACCTTTGCCAGATTGGTTTCATTTTTATTAATGTCTCTGAGAGGTCTTTCCTTCTTTGTGCACAATTAAGGGTTTTTTTGTGTGTCTGTGTGTGGGGGTCTGGGGATGGAACCCAGGGGCATTCGACCTCCGAGCTACACCCCCTGCCCTATTTTTTATTCTTTATTTTGAAACAGGGTCTCACTGAGTTGCGGAGGGCCTCACTAAGTAGCTGAGGCTGTCCGTGAACCATGATCCTCCGGTCTCAGCCTCCCGAATGCTGGGATTACAAGTGTGTGCCACCACGCCCGGCTACAATTAAGCTTTTTGAAACCACAGATTTTTTTTTTTTATATACAGCCGGGTAAGTATAAACATAGCTAGTAGATTTTTAAAAAGCAGTCTTGAAAGGATCAGATTGGGTTTTGAAAAGTTTAAGTGCAAACATCCTGTCTGTGCAGAAGTAAAGGATGCTCCCTGCTCTGCCTTGGATACTGAGACAGTTACAGGTACAAAGGTCTGGGTGTTCACCTGTAGTTCCCCAAGCTCTGGAACATGAATCTCCTTCCCCTTTAGTCTCCCCAAAGTGAGATCCTTCTTCATCCGTCCATTCCACTGTTGATTAGATGGGTCTAGTGACAGAGATGGGCGCAGAGACAGGTGCACTTGGTAAAATGTTCTTATCACTCCGGAGCACATTACCAAGTACAGAGCACGAGGCACACTCCTATTAATTCCTCTTGTCTACCTTTTTTTTGGTACTGGGGATTGAACCAAAGGGTGTTCTGTCTCTGAGATGTACTCCCAGCCCTTTTTCTTGTTTATCTTGAAAAAGAGTTTTGCTAGGTTACTGAGGGTCATACTAAGTCGGTGTGGCTATTCTCAGACCTGCAATCCTCTTGTCTCAGCTTCCAGGCCAGATGTGCGCCACCACATCTGGTTTTATCCTCACTTTTGATAGAGAACACTGCAGGGTGAGAAAGTTTCTTAGAGTTATTTCACAAGTTACTGAGCACGTTTTAGAAACCCTGATTCCAAAATCTGCTTTGACAGTCTTACAATATTACCTTCTCACAGATCTCCTTAGACAGAGGGTATGTACTTAAGATCCCTCAGAGGCCCCAGGAAGCGACTTCTTAAGACTGTAATAGGAAACAACAACAACACAAAAAGGGCCAAACATGTCCAGCATTTTGCAAGTTCCTGTGTTTTTCTGGATTCCACTGATTGCACGTGACAAAACTACCAACCCGAATGGGCTTAAGCTCAAAAAAGAGCTTTAGGGACTGAAACTAGTGAAAACCACAGGGGCAGCGGCCTCAGGCACTGCCCGAGCGCGTCAGGAGCCACGCGATCTCCTCTGAAATCGCCGTTTTATTGAGACCATAAAGGGCCTGCTTCTCCTCAAAAGTGTTTTTCTGCGTGTGTGTTTCTGCTTTTTACAGACGCGTTTTTATTTTGTTTCATTTTTGCTCACAACCAAAGCCATTGACATGGAGGAAGTGGATATTAACCCCAGGCGGCTGGCGGCTGTGCCCTCCCCTTGGGGGTCATGGCCGTCACCCCCCTCCCTCCTGGGGCACAGCCGGCAGCCACTGCGAGGGGAAAGGACCAGGGAGCAGAGCCGCCCCCTCACCTGCGATGCTCACCTGGCTGCAGCCACTCCTGGATGGTGAGGGGAGGTGGGCGCAGACCCGCGCCCCTCTACAGTCTGCAGTCGTCCAGGCAACTGCAGGGCCTGGCGTGGCCGCGGGAAAGGCGTTTGCTTTCCACGGTGGCTCAGGTGACCACTCAGCGGGCACTGATGTCCGCAGCATGACTCGGCAGAAAGCCTGGGGACGGCGGCCGCGCCCCCGGCTCGGCTGAAGAACACCTTCCTCTCACTCTTCTGGGGGCAAGGCTGGACCCCCACCCTATGTACTGCCGCTTGTGATATAGCATAAGCCCCAGTAAAACCTTGTTTGGCTGGTTTTATTGCCTATTCATGATTTTTTTTTTAAGTACTGGGGCATTCTACCTCCGAGCTACGCTCCCAGCCCTGGTTTTTTTGTTTTGTTTTGTTTTTGCAGGTCTGGGGATGGATCACAGAGGCATTTGACCTCCAAGCTACACCCCCCTGCCCAATTTTTATTTATTTTATTTTATTTTTTTGTGGTACTGGGGGTGGAACACAGAGGATTACTACCTCCTGGCTATACTCCTAGACCTATTTTGTATTTTATTTGGAAACAGGGCCTCACTAAGTAGCTGAGGCTGTCCACGAACTGAGATCCTCCAGTCTCAGCCTCCCAAAAGCTGGGATTACAAGCATGTACCACCATGTCTGGTTCTTTATTTTGAAACAAGTTGTGGAGGGCCTAAATAGCTGAGGCTGACTACCAATCTGTGATCCTTCTGTCTTAGCTTCCCAAGTGTGTGCCACCACACTGGCTCATGATCTTTATCTGTAATAGAGTAAGCTGAACTGGTCGTGTTGGGAAGTGAAGGGTCCTTTCCTCCCCTCAGGAACTCAGGATCAGCAGGGGTCTTTGGCAACTGTGCTGAAAAGAATTTTAGCATGTGCCATATCAAGAGGGAGAGAGAGGCTTTGGTGTTTTTACAGGTCTCTCGATACTGAGTTTTGTACCTGGTCCTTGTCTTACAGAGTCAAAATCTGCAGACACCAGGAAGGTAAAAGTAGGATTTTTAAAATTTTTTCTTCAGTACTGAGGATTGAACCCAGGGTCATTCTACTTCTGAGCTATACTCCCAGCCCAAATTTTAAAATAAAATTCCAGACAGGTGTGGTGGTGCACACTTGTAATCCCAGTACTTAGGAGGCTGAGACAGGAGGATCGCAGGTTCGTAGCCAGCCACACCTACTTAGGCCCTCTGCAACTTACTGAGACCCTGTTTCAAAATAAAAAAAAAGAAAAGAAATGGGGGTGTAGCTCAGAGATAGAATGCCCCTGAGTTCAATCCCCAGTGCCAAATAAAATAAAATAAATAAAATAAAATGGCAAACCAGGGGAGAGGCAGGTCAGCCCTGGGAGCCTTGCTAGACTCCAGAGTCCTGCGGGGCCTTCTGACACTGCCCAGGGTAGCCCAGACTGCAGCCCAAACACAATCAACAGCACACACCTTTCCCAAAGTCCACGTGATCTGCCCAAGAGAAGCAGGGTTAAAGTTCTCACACAGGGAGGGGTCTGGAGAGGGAGGCGATATTGGTGCTCAGCACAGAGCTCTTGTGTATTAGACGCCCCTGTGTGTAGACATTAACCAACGAAGACAGTACCCGCTTTCCATCTTGTTTGCTTCTTGACTTAATCTTCATCTGTGGCCTAAATTCCCCCAAGTCATGGCTGTTCCCTGGTCTACACGCAGCAACAGCCCGAGTCGAAGGTGGTGCACAAGTTATCTTTCGTTCCTGACGTCTTGGCTCCACTTCTCCACGGTTAATTGTTCTCACTGAGGTCCGGTGAGCAACATGGAATGATATAGGAAAGAAGAAATAAGGAGGTAGGAAGGAGACAGGCAGAAGGAAAAGTAAAATATAACTTAATGGAAGAACCTGGAGCTGAAGTGCTTCAGCCTCTAGTCCACAAACCAGTTCTCTTTCCCAGGCCTGACTCTCCCCAAATTCCTGGAAAACCTGTAGATCCTAGAGTTAACTAAGAGAAATTATAATTGCCCCATGCATTGATAACAAGACAGATGCAATATTTCTGAGAAACCTATAATTTAGGATATTCCAGTTTATCGGTCAATCAGCTAATGAGGACCCCGATCAGCCTGAAGACCCTAAGGCTGACCAGACCACAGCCCCTCAGGAAGCGCCTCGGGACCCCTGGGCTGAGCTCATCCACCCTACGGCCGACCAGACCACCTGCCCACCATAAACCGCCTCGGGACTACAGGACTGAGCTCATCCTCGCATACCTTCTCTAGCCCACCCCTCACGAAAGTCCCTATAAGAAGAGAACCCTGAACTCCCCAAAATGCCTTCCTCATCGTGAGGGGCCCGCATTCTCTCTTGAATGTGTATTTCCGCCCTTTTCCCTAATAAACCTCTGTCCCTGTCCCTAACTGGCACGTGCTGAAATTCTTTTCTGTCACATTAGCCAAGGACCCTGCAGACCCCGAGTTCCTGAGCTGAGGGCTCACTCCAACAGAACCACCTTCTTTCTGGGGGGTGGGGGGGAGGCGTTGATCTGGATTTTGTTTTTCTTAACCGACCCTTACCTCCTGAGAGTCCCGTTCCCTCACTGCCTACCTAATATTTAACTCTTCACCTTTTTATAGGAGACCCCATGAAGGGGTAGGTAGGGGCACATGGCAGCGATGGCAGTCTGGTCCCCCTTTTTCAGAATTCTTAGGTTCCTGACATTTCATTGGTGGGTGCTGGGTGAAGCCCGGGCTTGAACAGCGGTCAGACATTTTTAGGGACCCCTTGTTTACCAAGCATCTCAGGAATTTCAGGTGGGGAGAGGGGCCGTTATAATTAAAAGTGTGGGCTGGGCGTGGTGGCGCACGCTTGTAATCCCCCGTGCTAGGGAGGCAGAGACAGGAGAATCGAGCAGGCTCAAAGCCAGCCACGCTGGCTTAAGAGACCCTGTTTCCAAATTAAAATATAAAATGGGTCTGGGAGTGTAGCCCGGAGGTAGAAGGTTTTCCAGGAACCCCAGTACCAGCAAAAAAATAAAAAATAAAAATAAGTAAAAGTGTGTGCCTGCTGAGAATTTTTGACTAAGAAAGAAGCAGCCCTATAGGGTGAAGATAAAGATTATGAAGTTTCTAGATTTTGCAACTATGATTTTTCCTTCCTTTCCAGTTTGTCTTTTTTTTTTTGTTGTTTAGATTTTTCCTATCCTACCTCAGCTTTACTAGGAGCTGGCAACACCAAGTGCTCTGAGCCCTGAGGACGCTGAGCGCCCTGGAGCGGAGAGCCAAGCTGCACAGGAGCTCAAAGGGGCAGCGGGACTAGCTCACGCCGCTGCTGGGAACCCTGGCATCAGGGCATCAGGACGCAGGGGCCGTCCAGGTGAGAGCAGCCGCCCTCGACGCTCAGAACTGTAAGAGCTGAGAGCCGCTGGCACTCACGCACAGCTGCTAACACGTGGACGCTTCACTTTGCCAACTTGTGATTTCTATCTAACCTACGCAAAATAACCCTCGGCTAGTTGGTACCGAGGCTACTGCTAGATTTTTATCAGATCGCTTTGAAAGGAGAGCGCATGACATCATGCTGAGAAAGCAAACTTTTCAGGAGCACAGCTACATGCCTTGAGGAAGGTAAAAGACAAGAGGACACTGGCTCTGGCATCAAGGTGACCTAAGTCAAGTCCTTGCTGTATATTAAAGGGCTTAAAATATACTATTCTGACACATTTTGTTGAAAGTACTCAAGAAACCAGGAGGTGTGAGGTCACTCTGACCTTTGTGCTATTTCTTAAGATGATATTCACATGTGAAAGGTGCCCTCCCTTGCTGGGTATGGTGTGCTTATCTGTAATCCCAGTATTTGGGGAGGCTGTGACAGGAGGATTGCAGGTTTGAAGCCAGCCTCAGCAACAGAACGATGCCTTCAGCAACTTAGCAAGACCCTCTCTTAAAACAAAAAATAAAGCCGGGCATAGTGGCATACGCTTGTAATCCCCGCGCTTGGGAGGCGGAGACAGGAGGATCGCACAGGTTTGAAGCCAGCCGTGCTGGTTTAAGAGACCCTGTTTCCAAATAAAAATATAAAACAGGTCTGGGAGTGTAGCCCGGAGGTAGAAGGGTTTCTAGGAAGCCCAGTACCACCACCAAAAAAAAAAAAAAAAGGCTGAGATGGAAGTATTGTGGTTCATGGACAGCCTCAGCTACTTAGTGAGGCCCTTCACAACTTAGTGAAGCCCTGTTTCAAAATAAATAATAAAAAATAGGGCTGGGAGTATAGCTCAGAGGTAGAATGCTCCTGGATTCCATTCTCTAGTACCTCTCCCACACACACATAATAATAATAATAAGGGCTGGGGGGTATAGCTCAGAGGTAGAATGACCATGGGTTCAATCCCCAATACAAAAAAAAAAAAAAGAGCCAGGCGTGGCAACACATACTTGTACTCTGAGTACTTGGGAGGCCGAACAGAAACAGGAGGAACACAGGTTTGTGGCAGCCTCAGCAACGTAGTGAGAACCTATTTCCAAATAAAAGGATAAAAGAGATCTGAGAGGTCTGGGGCTATAGCTCAGAGGTGGAATGCAGCTGGGTTCCATCCCCATTACAAGAAAAGGAAGCAGAGGTGGAGGAGGGGGAAGAGGAGGAGGTAGGAGGAGGTAGGAGTAGGGGGAGGGGCTCCTTCTGGTAGGAAGAGGCAGCATACTTATGATTAAAGAGACATTTTAGACAGGAGTGGTGGCACATGCCTGAGAGGCTGTAACAGGAGCACGGCAGGTTCACAGCCAGCCTCAGCAATTTCGCAGTGCCCCCCGCAACTTAGTGAGACCCTCTTTCAAAATAAAAAATAAAATAGGGCTAGGGATGTAGCTCAGAGGTAGCATGCCCCTGGGTTCACTCCCCAGTACCACCAAAAATAAATAAAAAGGAGCACTGTACTTGTTTAAACAGGCATTGCCTCTCGCGCACGCGCTCTCTCCCATTAATCTCCATCGTCGTATCAATTTCATCTCACATTCAGGTCCCTAAGGGGGATGTAGGGGGGCTCCTCAGCCCCTGCAGTATCGTCTATGCCTCTGACCTGGGGCAAGTTACCTGTCCTCTTCTGAAGATGCAAAAATACACACCCAAGGGTTATGGCGAGGAGTAATGAAATGATACACCTGGCACTAAATAAATGTCGGCGTTATTCAGCAATAAGTATCTTTCTTTTTCTCTGGTGTGGTGCTGGGGATTGAACTCATCCATGCAATAATGGAACAGCACTCCTAGCTGTTCCTTTTATTTAACTGACTCGTATTTACCCAGTGTCTCTGCTGTGTCTCTTCTCATGGCACTTGGGAAAGAGCTATGGATAAGCCGGGCGTGGTCGCTGCACACACGGAGCAATCCTGGTAAGAGCTGCCTCTGAGGGAAAGCGCAGTCCCGCTCCCCGGGAGACCGGTGGCCTCCTGGTGGAAGTGACTTCTGGCCTGGACTCCAAGGGAAGGAGGAGTATTTCAGCCAAACGGTACAGCGCATACACAGAGAATAAAAGGAAGAAATCGTGTTTAAGAAGCTAGAAGCAACAAACAGGAGGCACCAGCCAGGGTGGTCCAGTTGATTACTGTTTCTCTCCGCTTCTTCCTGTCTTGCTCAGACCCTGGGCCCAGAAGCCCAACACTTTTTTTTTTCTCCCGGTACTGGGTAAGGAACCCAGGGGCATTCTTCGAGCTACACCTCCAGCCCTATCTATCTTTCTTTCTTTCTTTCTTTCTTTCTTTCTTTCTTTCTTTCTTTCTTTCTTTCTTTCCTTCCTTCCTTCCTTCCTTCCTTCCTTTCTTTCTTCTTTTTCTTCCTTCCTTCTTTCTTTCATTTTTTGTGATACTGGAGATGAAACCCAGGGGCATTCTACCTCCGAGATACACCCCTGACCCTATTTTTTAATCTTTATTTTGAAACAGGGTCTCACTGAGTTGCAAAGGGCCTCACTAAGTAATAGCTAAGGCTGTCTTTGAACTGGGATCCTCCTGTCTCAGCCTCCCAAATGCTGGGATTACAAACGTGTGCTACCACGCCCAGCTGATTTATTTTTTATTTTTTGAAGCAGGGTCTCACTGAGTTGCAAAGGGCCTCACTAAGTAGCTGAGGCTGGCCACAAATCACGATCCTCCTGGCTCAGCCTCTCAAATGCTGGGATTATAAACATGCACCACCATGCCTGGAAGTTCAACATTTATTTTATTTTATTTTATTTTATTTTATTTTATTTTATTTTATTTTTATTTTTGTGGTACTGGGAATGGAACCCAGAGGCCTTCTACCTCCGGGCTACACTTCCAGACCTATTTTCTATTTTATTTGGAAACAGGGTCTCACTAAGTTGCTGAGAGCCTCACTAAGTAGCTGAGGCTGGCTTCAAACCTATGTGATCCTCCTGTCTCAGCCTCCCAAGTGCGGGGATTACAAGTGTGTGCCACTAAGAAAGCCAGGGCTAGCAGAAAGGTGGGACTTGTAATTTACATTTCTAAAGAGGAGGAAGAAGGCTGAAGCCAGGGATGGGAGGAAATCCCAGATTCTGGAGAAACAATTTAACACATCTTGGGGTATGGAACAAAAGGTGTTTGGAGACAGGGCTGCCCCCTCTTCAGGGGCAAATCTGCCTGGAGACAGCAGAGGGGGGGGGTAGAGATAGGGGGCTAGCATATCTACAGATCAAAGGACCTGCCACTGGACTTGGTCAGGATAAAACACTTAGTAAACTGAGTTCTGTGGTATTTTCATTCCAAGTGCCCCCCCCCTTCTTGGGCACAGGGCTGTAACTATATCCTGTATTTCTTTTTTTTTTTTTTTGATGGTACTGGGGGTGGAACCCAGAGGCTTTCTACCTCCGGGCTATACTCCCAGACCTATTTTCTATTTTATTTGGAAACAGGGTCTCACTAAGTTGCTGAGAGCCTCACTAAGTAGCTGAGGCTGGTTTCAAACCTACGCGATCCTCCTGTCTCAGCCTCCAAAGCGCAGGGATTACAAGCGTGCGCCACCACGTCCGGTTTATTTCTATCTTTTTAATAAACTTCTTTAAATCTTCAGCAACTGTCCAAGCTATGCATATTTATTCTTAGCTTAGGACAAGAATCCACGGTTTTTCTGTTTTTATGTTTGTGTGGTTGTGGTGGGGGAATTACTTCTCCCCTCACACACCAAACACATTTCATCCGCAACACTAAATATTTTATTCTAGTATCCTAATTGTTTCCTCTGAATTCCTACATACTTCATACTTGAAAGAGAAGCAAACATTGCATAACTGCCTTGTACTTTTGACCCTGACTTAAGCCTTTGCCCTAGGAATTGCTTTGTAAAGCACAGGGTTTAACTGGATTTTTTTTTTTTTTTTTTTTTTTAGTGGTACTGGGGCTGAAACCCAGGGGCTTTCTACCTCCGGCTATACTCCCAGACCTACTTTTATACTTTATTTGGAAACAGGGTCTCACTAAGTTGCTGAGAGCCTCACTCAGTAGCTGAGGCTGGCTTCAAACTTGTGTAATTCCCCTGTCTCAGCTTCCCAAGCCGAGGGGATTACAAGCGTGCACCACCACGCCCCGCACTTAACTGGATTTTAATTCTTCTTTATTAAGGTAATTGACAGTGCAATACCTGTCAGTGGCAGCCAACTAATGTCAACGAAGCAGAAAATGAAACTATTCAGTAAATGTCACTTAATCTCAATATTTAAAACTGTTAAGTATTTGGGCTACATAAAAATAATTCACAAGAATTCCATGTTGAAGTATGGAATCAAGTGGTGCTTAGCTCCAGAGCCAGCGAATAGGGGCAGAGATCATGTACCGAGAGTGAAAGAAATACTAGAGAGAAGCCAGTCCTGCTCATTTCTAGAGCTGTTTTTTTTTTTAAATGAATCAAGTATTTTGTTGCTATAAACTGGGAGCCTGTAGAGAGAGTAACACTGTTGCATGCATATCAACTAGGAAAAGTGCCATTCATAATTTCCTTTTTTTTTTTTAATTGGAGGCTAAACCCATGGACATTCTTCCTCTGAGCTATACCCTGCTCAGCCCCATTTTTTATTTTGAAGCAGGGTCTCACTAAGTTGCTAAGGCTGGCCGGGAACCTGCGATCATCCTGTCTCAGTGACCCCAGTACTGGGACTATAGGTGTGTGCCACCATGCCAGGCTAAATTTACTTTTTTTTTTTTTTTTTTTTTTGTGGTACTGGGGATGGAATCCAGGGGCTTTCTACCTCCAGGCTACACTCCCAGACTTATTTTTGTTTGTTTGCTGAGGTACTGGGAATGGAACACAGGGCTTTTCTATCTCCGGGCTACACTCCAGACCTATTTTATTTGGAAACAGGGTCTCACTAAGTTGCTGAGAGCCTCACTAAGTAGCTGAGGCTGGCTTCGAACCTGTGCAATCCTCCTGTCTCAGCCTCCCAAGTGCTGGGATTACAAGCGTGTGTCACCACGCCTGGCTCCAGACCTATTTTTATATTTTATTTGGAAATAGTGTCTCACTAAGTTGCAGATGGCCTCACTTAAGTAGCTGAGGCTGGCTTCGAACCTGTATGATCCTCCTGTCTCAGCCTTCCAAGTATTGGAATTACAAGTGTGCACCACCACACTCAGCTAAATTTATTATTCTTAAATGTGATTTCTGAGTCTTTTTCTTTTCTTTTTTTTTTTTTTTTTTTTTTGCAGTACTGGGGATTGAACCCAGGGGCATTCTACCTCTGGGCTACACCCCTAGCCCTATTTTTTATTCTTTATCTTGAAATAGGGTCTCACTGAGTTGCAAAGGGCCTAAGTAGCTGAGGCCATCTGCGAATCGTGAACCGTGAACTGTGATCTTCCTGTCTCAGCCTCCCAAATGCTGGGATTACAAGTGTGTGCTACCACACCCGGCTCTCCTTGAAATATTTTTATTACATAACTCTAATGGCTAATAATAAAAACTTCCATATTTTATCTTTTTATTGTGGTACTTGTTACAGTTTAAATGGTGCTGAGGGTTCTTTTTCTTATTCACCTAAAGTTTGTTGAATAGAACAATTATTTTTAATTTATTTTATTTTGTGGTACTGGGAATGGAACCCAGGGGTATTCTATCTCTGAGCTACATCCCCAGCTCAATTTTTTTTTTTTTTTTTTTTGGTGGTATGGGGGTTCCTGGAAACCCTTCTACCTCCGGGCTACACTCTCAGACCTATTTTTTTTTTTCTTTCTGCGGGTCTGGAGATGGAACCCAGAGGCATTTGATTTCCAAGCTACATCCCCTGACTTTTTTTAAAAATTCTTTCTTTCTTTTCTTCTTCTCTTTTCTTCTTTCTTTCTCTCTTTCTTTCTTTCTTTCTTTTTTTCTTTCTTTCTTGGTGGTACTGGGGTTCCTGGAAACCCTTCTACCTCCAGGCTACACTCCCAGACCTATTTTTATACTTTTTATTTGGAAACAGGGTCTCCTAAACCAGTGCGGCTAGCTTTGAACCTGTGCAATCCTCCTGTCTCCACCTCACAAGCGCGGGGATGACAAGCGTGCACCACCACGCCTGGCACTTAATTCTTTATTTCGAAACAGGGTCTCACTAAGTTGCAGAGAGCCTCACTAAGTCGCTGAGGTGAACCATAATCCTCCAGTCTCAGTCTCCTGAATGCTGGGATTACAAGCGTGAGCCACCATGCCCGGCTTCCCAGACCTATTTTTATACTTTTTTTAAAAAAAATTGGAAACAGAGTCTCTTTAAGCCAGTGCGCTGGCTTCGAACCTGTACAATCCTCCTGTCTCCGTCTCCCAAGTTCGGGGATGACAAGTGTGTGCCACCACTCCTGGCCCCAGCTCTATTTTTAATTCTTTATTTTTAAACAGGGTCTCACTGAGTTGAAAAGGGCCTCACTAAGTAGCTGAGGCTGGCTTCAGCCTCCTAAATGCTGGGATTACAAGCGTGCACCATCATGCCCAACTTTAGAAAAATTAAAACTTACAGGCAGCTCAGTGCAGCTTTAACAAGTCTTTGTTACAAAATCAGTAGGAAATAGAGAAGGAAAAGCAGCATACTAGCATGCATGGTGGAAAGCCCAAAAATGGAACTCTGACCCTTTTTCAGGACCCCAGTGTAATACTGAAATTGAGTCAGGGGTCATAAAGGAGGCAAAAAACAGCCAAGTTTTTGTGTGAGACTAGGCCTCTTTAATTAATTGTCACCTTTGGGAGAGGTCAGCCAACCACGGGAAAAGGGGCCGATCTGTCAGCAGAGTCGCGCGCGAGAGAGGAAGCGGGAGTATTTATGTAGCCGGGGTCTTGGGGTGGGGTTAGCAAGATGGGAGAACGCTGATCCTCTCACGACATCTGGAATCTGCCCCATCTCCGCTTCTGTCTTCTGGGGTTCTGACTCCTGTCCCAGCTGTAGGGTCCCGTGAGGGGAGGGGAAGGGATCCGACCTATCACCCTGGCCTTTTGGTGATATTGGTTGACCACTGAGTCAAAACCTACTTCCTGCTGTCAGAGGGAATGTCGTTATAGGGGCCCCTTGGCCAGGAGAGGTCGGGTCATTCGGAAGTGGGCAGGCGGGAGGATGGCTGCAGCAGGAGTTGATGGAAGGTTACCCTGGACAGCTTAGTAATGCACATTTGAATGAACTTTAGCAGACAAGGGGCTTGTGGTTGGTCCAGCTTTTTGTGCAGGAGGGCAAATAGGTCTCCTGTGTGGTGAATTTCCAGATATAAACAGGTGGGCCTGCTGAAATAAAAGCATTAAAGAAAATTATGCTGAGAAAAACAGAGCTTAGTGGTTCCAACACTGTACAGGAGAATTTGTTATGGAGCTGTTTTAAGGGAGCCCTTTTTAGCTGAGTAAGGTGATGTCAGGTGGGGTCCCCCAGCGGTTTGTCCGCAGTAGGTGTGGTGAGGATCACTGTAGAGGGCCCAGTCCACTGTGGTTGGAGATGTTTTGGTTGAAGCAACTTGAGGAGGCCTTGGTCTCCTGGCTTCAGGACCTTGGCTGCCGGGTGTGAAACCACTTCTTCAGTCCCAGGTTGGGGAAGATATCGGTCAGCATGTTCCCTAAGGAGGTGTGGGGAACCATTAAGGTCTTCCCCTTATCTTTACTAAAAGAATATTTCTGACTGCCTTCCGCCCAGAGTCAACAAGGTTTGGGGTCATGGAGGTTTCAAAGTAATTAAGACTCTTTCAGAACTAATAATGCTATTGTTCTGTCTGAGCTAAGATTGGGTTTGTGTTGTTTGTGTTGCACCAGGGTATTGTTTGACCTGCCCCAGGTCAAACTTGTCTTTCTTGTATTCCAGGGTAACCTGAAGCTAGAAACTGTATAAATAACCACAAGAAAATAAACCCAGTTATCGGCCAGTAGAGCTATCGACCCAGGAGTGGACTGGCAATCCTTCCATGCTAGAATTAAATATTCTTTGAATTAAATTCTTAGAGTTATATTCCTTCATCCTCACCCCTCTCTTCGGAACCCGTACTTTTGCCGGCTGGCTCCGGCAAGGAGGTGCCTTTCCTGATGACTGTGGTCGATATGGGATGTGGAGCTTCCAAGAAATGCCAAGGGCCTGTACCACCTGTTGAGTAACCTTAAAAATAAAAGCTGGTCCATTATCAGACTGTAAGGAATTAGGGAGTCCAAACCGAGGGATGATGTCCAAGCATAGAGCATTGACCACCATGCTGGCCGTCTCATCCTTTGAGGGGAGAGCCTCTACCCAACCTGTTAGGGTGTCGACATGGTAAGAAGATATTTCAGTTTTTTATGCTAGGGCACATGAGTAAAATCAATTTGCTAGTCCTGTCCTGGCAAATGTCCTCTCATTTTCTGGGCAGGGGAAGATGGATATACGCCTCCTTGGGGAGAAATGCTGGTGCAAGTAGAACAGGAGGCAGTGACTTTATTTTATTTTATTTCATTTTTTGCAGGTCTGGGGATGGAACCCAGGGGCATTCGACCTCTGAGCTATACCCCCAGCCCTATTTTTTATTCTTTATTTTAAAACAGGGTCTCACTAAGTTGCAGAGGGCCTTACTAAGCAGCTGAGGCTGTCCTAAAACTGTGATTCTTCTGTCTCAGCCTCCCAAATGCTGGGATTACAAGTGTGCACCACCATACCCGGCTGAGGAATTGACTTTATTAATCAGGTGTTGTAGGAAGGGAAAATAAAACAAGGGGTTTAGGAAATGTTTAAGTGCTGTAGGCCCAACGTGGTCGTTAGGTTAATGACCACTTTGGTCTGCTCCTCAGGAAAGGCAAATTTGTTCTGTATCATAAGCCATGGGCAGGAGGGCTTACTGTCAATACTCCCCACCCCGTACCGAGTTTGGACCCAAAAAGGATGGAAGGACTGAAGAGGTAGTTTTCGTATCAACCAAAAAGGAGATTGGCTTACTCACTACCTTGAGAGTTACCCTGGGCTTTGCAAGGATGATCGGAATTGATGAGTCTGGGAGACTTCAGCCAGGCCAAGTAGGGTCAGCAGCGGGGCCTGGTCTGGAAGGGTGGTCCCCCTGTGTTGAGGCACCTGGGGCTCACCACTTTTCCAAGGGCAATCACTTTTCCAGTGGCCTTCCTGGCCGCACACCAGGCATGGTCTGGTTGGTGGGCATGGCTGAGGGCAGTGCTTATCGCAGTGTCCTTGCTGTACTTGAAGCAGGCTCTTTGAGGTACTTCTCATTGCTGTCCTCCACCCCTAGGTGGCGCTTGCCATCCAGAGGGCTGAGCCGCCACCGCTGGCCACAGGGCCGCTACTAAGGCACTGGCTTGCAAATTTGCCTTTTGGCAGAGCCGGAATGTACACTCCACTTCTGCCTGTTCCTCTCAGGAATTAAAAACTTTAAATGCCATGTTCACCAAATCTCGAATAGGGGTCTGAGGGCCATCCTGGTAATCCCAGTAGGGATCTTTAGAAGGTACCCAGCTGCTCCAGTAGGGAGGGCAGGGTTAGTCAGATGGGCCTGGTCAGCCCGTTCTCAGGCGGCCTTTAAGATACGATCTCGTTCTTCAGCAGTTAAGGCAGAGGTTAAAATAACACGAAGATCCCGTCATGTGAGATCGTACGCTTGAATAATATACTGGAATTCCTTAATAAAACTGGATCAATTTGAGCAAGGTCCAGGGGGACGAAAGGGCCGTGAACATGGACCATTCTCTCCACACTGGCCACCCTGTGGAGTGGGGCCAAGAGAGAAGGGGGTGCTTGGAGCAGGTATGGTGACTTCCGGGTGAAGGCAACGGGGAGGGAAGGGTTGGTCCCTTAAGGGAGGACAGCAGGGGGGATTGGAGCGGGTTAGGGTGAAAGGCCGTCTTAGGGTAGGGTGGTGGTCGGGCGGTGAGGAGAGATCCTGGGGACTAGGGGTGGCATCAGAAGATGGTGCCTGTAACTTTGCAAAATTGATGACTATGACTCAGCAGAATTAGAAAAAATGGCAGCTAGCCGGGCGTGGTGGCGCACGCTTGTAATCCCAGCATTCCAGAGGCTGAGACCAGAGGATCGTGGTTCGCAGACAGCCTCAGCTACTTAGTGAGGCCTCCGTAACTTAGTGAGACTCTGTTTCAAAATAAAGAATAAAAATAGGGCAGGGGGTGTAGCTTGGAGGTAGAATACCCTTGGGTTCCATCCCCAGACCTGCAAACAAAACAAAACAAAACAAACAAACAAACAAAAAAACAGAAAAAAACAAAAAATGTCAGCTGACAGAAGAGGAATCAGAATAGTGGGAACAAAGGGAGGGGACAGGAGTGCAGAAAAAAGCAGGCCTGGACACAAAGGACCTCCGACCATTTACCAGACCTCTTACAAGAGTTGCTGAGATTGGTCAGGATATTAAAATCCAGAGTTCTGTTTTCGAGCCACCAAGACCCATTATCCAGTTCGTACTGAGGCCATGCCGCGTTACAATAACAGGGGAGGCGCTCAGTATACAAACCCTTCAATAGCCACATGGTCCGGAGCAGTTGGTCCAGTTAAGGGTTGAAGAGTCCAGGTTCCTGGGAGTTAAAAGGAGGGCGCCCCTCAGGGGCCTGGTGGAACCACCAGGGAGTCACAGGGGCTCAGGGAGGGGTAAAAATAAATAAATAAATAAATAAATAAATAAATAAACAAACCCTCCCGGGTTTGGCACCAGATATAATGTTGAAATTGAGTTGGGGGTCACAAGGAAGGCAAGAAACAGCCACGTTTTTGAGTGAGACCAGGCCTCTTTAATTAATTGGCACATTTGAGCAAGGTCGGCTGACTGTGGGGAAGGGGCCAGTCCATCAGCAGAGTCGCACCAGAGAGAGGAAGTGAGGGGATTTATGTAGCCGGGGTCTTGGGGCGGGGCTAGCAACATGGGAGAATGCTGATCCTCTCGCGACATCTGGAGTCGGCCCCACCTCTGCTTCTGGCTTCCGAGGTTCCGCCTCCTGTCCCAGCTGTTGGGAGGGGAAGGGACCCAACCTATCACCCAGCCTCTAAATAGATTTTGTATTGGTATCTGTTTATTAGTGAGTGTTACCAAGGCAGTGTGCTAGTAACTTATTCCTTAGGTAGGTGGTGCCTCTTTGTCTCTGGACAGCGCCCTTACTAAGTGCAGGGGTCAAGAACCTACCTGGCCTTTGTCTCTATTGTATTGGGCAGCATTGGTTGCTCATCAACTATGGGTGCTTCGGAAAAGCACATGGAGTTTACCTTTTCTGTACCCAGCCAGGTCACAGAGGAGAGGAGGTAAACGGAGGCACTGATGGCCTCTATATATTTTTAGGGCTACAGGCTTCAATTGCCTCCGAGGCTTTCACTAAAGGTTAATCATTAGAACAAAGGGCAAAACCAGAGAGGAACTCTGCATTGTAACAGCTGCTGCCCCTCCCTGCCTGAGTGCCTTGCAGCACTCAGGCTCTGACTACTTTTTACATATTTAAAATGAACACCAAAAGCCGGGTGTGGTGGTGCGCTTTAATCCCTGCGCTTGGGAGGCGGAGACAGGAGGATCGGCAGGTTTGAAGCCAGCCTCACTGGCTTAAGAGACCCTGTTTTCAAATAAAAATATAAAATAGGTCTGGGAGTGTAGCCCAGAGGTAGAAGGGTTTCCAGGAACCCCCAGTACCACCAAACAAACAAACAAACAAATAAACACCAAAGCAATATTTCCAATATCGGTACAGTACCGGGGAACCCAGAGGAATTCTACTTTGAGCTGCACCCAGCCCGATTTCATTTATTTGGAAACAGGGTCTCACTAGATTAATGAGAGTCTCACTACTTTCTGAGACTGTCCTAGAACTTGTGATCAGATTGTCCTGTCTTCGCCTCCCAAATACTGGGATTATAAGCCTGTGTCATCATGCCCAACTAAACTTCCTTTTTTTTTCGGTACTGGGGATAGAACCCAGGGGCATTCTACCTCCGAGCTACATGCCCAGCCCTATTTTTTATTATTTTGAAACGGTCTCACTGAGTTGCAAAGGGCCTCACTAAGTAGTAGCTGAGACTGTCCCCAAACCACAATCCTCCTGTCTCAGCCTTCCAGATGCAGGGATTACAAGTGTGTGCCACCACGCCTGGCTCTAAACTTCTATTTTTTTTTTCCAGTAGTGAGGATGGAACCCAAAGGTATTCCACCTCCGAGCTACACCCCCAGCCCGATTTTTTATTCTTTATTTTGAAACAGGGTCTCACTGAGTTGCAAAGGGCCTCACTAAGTAGCTGAGGCTGTCCTCAAACCGTGATCCTCCTGTCTCAGCCTCCCAAATGCTGGGACTACAAGTGTGTACCACCACGCCCAGCTATGGCTGCTCTTTTAAAACAGTGATTTCAGGTATGGTAGTGCATGCTTGTAATCCCATTACTTGGGAGACCAAGACAGGAGGATCGCAGGTTCAAAGCCAGCCTCAGTAACCTAGCAAGGTTCTCAGCAACTTAGTGAGACCCTGTTTTCAAACAAATAAAATTGGGCTGGGGGTATAGGGGCCCAATCTCCAGTGCTCCCCCCAAATGATTTCATATAATTTCATAATCCTACAAGGCAGGTATAATTATCTTCATCTGATAAGTGAGAAAACAGATGTGTGAAGGTTCCATCACTTATTCATGGCCAGTGTTACCAGTCGTCTGTCTGACTAGGAAGGCCAGGCCTCCCTATTAGGCTGCACTGCTTCGCAGGGTCATCCACATTTCTGCTGCCTCCACCTTCTGCTCGTGAGTGGTACACTACGGCCCCTCTACTCCCCACTATCTGTGATGTTTAACCCCTTGAGCCCTTTCTTCTGCTAAGTTGTGAACTACCACCTTTGGGAACTACCACCTTAGACCTCATACTGTTTCAGTCCTTTGCTATTTAGAATTCAGGGCTGGGGAGTTTTGCTTAGTTGTGGAACGCTTGTCTAGCACACACGAGATCTTGGGTTCAATCCCAACACACACACACACACACACACACACACACACACACACACACACACACTATTCATTCACTCCTTTATTAAATAAACAGCACTTTCCAACTCTCCCACTATCTATGATTATTTTCCTGTTCATTAAGGACCACATAAAATGGTGCCCCCTCAGCCAGGCGTGGTGGCGCATGCTTGTAATCCCCACGCTTGGGAGGCTGAGACAGGAGGATCGCACGGGTTCCAAGCCAGCCTCAGCTACTTAGTGAGGCTCTCAGCAACTTAGTGAGACCCTGTTTCTAAATAAAGTATAAAATAGGTCTGGGAGTATAGCCCGAAGGTAGAGAGCCTCTGGGTCCCACCCTCAGTACCACCAAAAAATAAATAAATAAATAAAATGGTGCCCCTTCTACAAAGCATGCTCTGGATATTTCAAAAACCTTCTCTTTGAGAAATGTCTTAAAACCCACTGATATCCAAGGGTGAGATTCTCATAACCAATATTTTTTTCTTTTCCTTCCTTCTTCCCCTTCCTTCCTCCCTCCCTCCTTTGTCTTTCTCCTTCCTTCTCTCCTTCCCTCCTTCCATCTTCTCCACGATGAACAGATAGCAGGTGCTCAAAAAGTATTCACTGGCCAACTCATCCTCCAGTCCTTTCCACTCTGACTCCATAGCCATCACCTTAGTCTGAGAACTAATACCTGAATGATGGTGTGAGCTTCCGGATGGCTGAAATGACAAACCATTTACGTAGGAACTTGCCAGGTATTGAAGGACAGCTCAAAGACTAGGAGAAGTAATTCTAAGGTGAGGAGAAGACACGAAGTGTGGATCTGTAATGGGACTGCTTTCTAGAGCTGTCCCATTTCGCCCTCCCTTTGCCCTTCTGCCCTAATTCTTTTGCAAGGTTTAGGTCTTCTTCGGCCAGCATTCTGCGTACTTAAGAAGATTTTGTTTTGCTTCCTGTGGTGCTCTGGACTGAACCCAGGGCTTTGTCCATGCTAGACAGGTGCTCTTCCACTAAGCTACATCCCCAACCAACTGCTAAATAATCTTTCTTTAGATTTGTAGAACTCAGGATATCTGACAACCTTTCTAATGCTTCTCCTTAGTCTTTAGTTCTGTAATTGCTATAGGTTTAACTTGCAATAAGGTAATTTAAGAAAATACAGGAACTCTATTTGGGAAGCTGAGACAGGAGAATTGCAGGTTTGAGGACAGTCTTAGCAACTTCGTGAGACTCTCAACAATCTAGCAAGACTCTCTTTAAAAGCAGAAAATAAAAAGGGCTGGAGTGTAGCTCAGCGGTAGAACAGTCCTGGGTTCAATCCCCAGGGCAAGACCGCGCTGAGCACACTGCCCTGCTCTCTTTTCCCTACCTATAAAATCCCTTTGCACCCCTTTCCCTCCCAACATGGAGCTTTGGGGTTGATCCCCTCCGGCTTCTCAAGATTGCTGGCTCTTGAGAAAGCTGATTCCTTTGTACCAACACTCATCTCTCTGAGTAACAGGCAGCCCAGACCTTAACCTCAGTAACAGGTGTAACAGGAGAAGGCGCTCCTTTGCAACTGACTCAGCTTTCTTTGCCCTCCTTCACCCAGAGCAACTCACTAACAGCGTGGCACAAACACAAGTTCAGTAAACATCGTTCCAGGGGTACAAGCAACTGGCTTCCTAGACACACATCAATATCTGACCCAAACCATCGTCTCTCACACTGAGAGTGCTCCAACTGTCTCCGAACTTTCACCACCCCTGTCTTCCTATTCATAACTTACAGAACAAGGACAATATTTCTTAAGTAACAGTTTTATTTAGCTATCCCACAACTAAAAATTATCAAGACATTTACTCATCATAAAACTGAATTTAAGCTGCTCCTCTCTGTATTCGGGGCTCTCAGCCAGCTCATCACTTTCCCCAGCTTTGTGGGCCACGAGGAAAAGCCTGAGCTTTGGAGTCAGAATATCTGAAACCAAATCCTGCATCTAGCCACATGCTCATAATCCCAGTACTGGGACTTGAGACAGGAGGATCACAGGTTTATGGCCAGCCTCAGCAACTTGTGAGGCCCTGTTTCAGAATCAAGAATTAAAATAGGGTGGGGTGTAGCTCAGAGGGAGAATCCCTCTGGGTTCAATCCCTTGTACTAAAAAAAAAAAAAAAAAAAAAAAAAAAAACGACAAAAGAAACAAATCCCTGCATCTTAGGATGATTTTATGAAACTAGTAGAAGGAGATTTAGCCATCCACACCCCAGGATTGTTGTGAGAATGAAACCAGAGATGTGCAAAGGCCTTTCTAGACCACAGGACTGCCTGCAGCACGGAGGCGGCTTCACAGGCGGCCTACGGAAGTGTCTGTGGGAGAGTAGACTAAAACCCATTTCTCTCAGAAAATACAGTTTACTTCTATAAATGTAAATCTGGGATGACAATCGTCTGAATTATTATATATTATAATATTTTGAGATTTGGATTTTTGCTTGCTTATGGAGCATTTTATTTTCAAATATACTTCCATTTTTCATTGAAACACAGCAATCAGACATATTTATATAGTATACCATGATATTTCAATGCATGTGTATGATGTGTAGTGTTAATGTTTTTTTTATTTTAAAGAATATCTCATAAAAAATAGTTTGGCAAGCCAGGCATGGTGGCGCACACTTGTAATCCCAGCATTTGGGAGGCTGACACCGGAGGATCACGGTTCGCGGACAGCCTCAGCTACTTAGTGAGGCCCTCTGCAACTCAGCGAGACCCGGTTTCAAAATAAAGAATAAAAAATAGGACAGGGGATGTAGCTCGGAGGTCGAATGCCCATGGGTTCCATCGCTACACCCACCAAACAAACAAACAAACAAACAAACAAACAAACAAGAACAGTTTGGCAAAGCTCTCCTTTTGTATCTAACAAAAAGCCGGGCATGCCCATGAGATGCGCTTGCTTCATTAGCTACAAATAACTTCCACAAAGAGTCTTCATAGGTGCAGACAGGGTTTCCTAAATCCCCCTAATCTTCCTTCCTGTCTTACTTGTGAAGCTAAGCAGTTAGTATTAGGAATGTAAATGAAGCAACAGCCAAGCTCAAAGCAAAGCTCAAATTTGATCTCACTTCTCAGGTTATGGGAACAGATTATTAACTGAAGTCTCAGAAGAAGAGCGTTTTCAATTGCATTGTCTATCAGAGCTTAGAAAAAAATCTAAGTCGGGCGTGGTGCACACTTGTAGTCCCAGTACTTGGGAGGCTGAGACAGAGGATCATAGGTTTGCGGCCAGCCTCAACTACTTAGTGAGGCTCTCCACAACTTAGTGGGACCCTGTTTCAAAATAAAATATAGGGTGTATTCATTCGAGTCACCCCTCCATGCCAGTCTGGTATGGAGCTGTACCTATCCTCTGTATTTCTACCTTTCTAATAAACTTCTTTAAATCTTCAGCAACTGTCGAAAAATAAAATAAAATATAAAAATAGGTTTGGGGGTATAGCCCAATAAATTGCTATGATCACATTATTGTCTGGCCTTCGTATTCTGAGTAGGATTTAACGCCTTCTAAGACACTTGAGTAAAAATTTTTATAGAAAAATATTTGCCATATATTCACATGGCACTTGGATGACAGGTATGCTGGAAAATGTGAGAATTAGATAAAAATCCTGCCCACTAGTACCAATGCTTAACTTTTATGGGGGGAATAATAGATGACCTAGAGTGAAATAGACGTCATCTCTCTAAAGATACTGTCCCCCAAATTAACATATGACCCAGGAGGAATACAGATACACCAAGCACTTGGCTAAGCACCTCGTCATTGTCCCCAAAGCACCACAGGTGAGTGAAATTTTAAGCTCAGAAATCCCCTTCCAGCCGGGCATGGTGGCACATGCTTGTAATCCCAGCATGCAGGAGGCGGAGACCAGAGGATCTTGGTTCTCAGACAGCCTCAGCTACTTAGCAAAGCCCTTCGCAACTCAGTGAGACCCTTTAAAAAAAAAAAAAAGCTGGGCATGGTGGTGCACACTTGTAAATTCCAGTACTTGGGAAGCTGAGACAGGGGAATCCGGGTTCACTGTCAGCCTCAGCTACTTGGTGGGGTCCTCGGCAGCTTAGTGAGACCCTGTTTCAAAATAAATAAAATTGGGCTGGAATGTAGCTCAGAGGTAATATGCCCCTGGGTTCAATCTTCAGTACTCCAAAAAAAATAGGACCGGGGGTATAGCTCGGAGGTAGAATGCTCCTGAGTTCCATCCTCAGTACCACACCAAAAAAAAAAAAAAAAAAAGGAAGAAAGAAAATAAGAAATCGCCTTCCTTAAACACAGCCTCCTAACCTTTACCCCTCTCACTTAGAGACACCTGGTGCCTTAGTCTGTGTCAGAGGACCAACCTGCCCTGACCCCTTTTCTCCCTGGGCTGAGCACGGAGTCTGAACTCATCACCGTCCATGCCCCAGGTCTATTCACACACCTACCCCTCGGGCCTCTCTCCCGATCTGCTTCTCATTCTGTTGTTAGTAAAAGACAAAGCCATCTTTTTTTTTTTTTTTTTTTGGTGGTACTGGGGTTCCTGGAAGCCCTTCTACCTCCGGGCTATACTCCCAGACCTATTTTATATTTTTGAAACAGGGTCTCTTACGCCAGCACGGCTGGCTTCGAACCTGAGCGATCCTCCTGTCTCCGCCTCCCAAGCGTGGGGATTACAAGCGTGCGCCACCACGCCCGGCAGACAAAGCCATCTTTATCACTGTCACTCAAGCTGGAAACCAGAACATCATCCTATTTCTTTCCCTCTCGCTTGCCTTCCACCACCAGTAGGTACAGTGTGTGCCTCTCCTCCTCTATTGCTTCTGCAGCTCCTGATAGGGATTAACTGGCCTCCAGGCAGAGCCCTTGCGGTCTAGCCCCCATGCTTCTACCAGAACCTACATGAAAAATCACTTTCCGCCTGAAATTCTTTGATAGCTTCTCATAGCTTTCAGATTTATTTATTTATTTATTATTTATTTATTTATTTAGTGGTACTGGGGGTGGAACCCAGAGGCTTTCTACCTCCGGGCTATACTCCCAGACCTATTTTATATTTTATTTGGAAAGAGGGTCTCACTAAGTTGCTGAGAGCCTCACTAAGTAGCTGAGGCTGGCCTTGAACCTGTGTGATCTTCCTGTCTCAGCCTCCCAAGCGCAGGGATTACAAGCGTGCACCACCATGCCCGGCTATAGCTTTCAGATTTAAAAGTTCAAAATACAGAGTTTAAAATGCAAGCTGGGTGTAGTGGTGCTCACCTGTAATCCTAGTACTTGGGAGACTAAGACAGGAAGGCTGAGAGTTTGAATTCAGCCTCAATGACTTAGGCTGAATTCAGCAACTTAGCAAAACCCTGTTTCAAAATAAAATATAAAATAGGACTTGGGGTGTAGCTCAGAGGTAGAATATCCCTGTGGTTCAATCCCCAGTACAAAACAACAACAAAAACTTAAAATGCAAACCTAAGGGCTAGGTGTGTAGTTTGGTGGTAGAGTTCTTGTATTTGAACCCTCCTAGTACTGTGAAAAAATAAAGCTTGGCACACGTCTATAATCCCAACTACTCAGAAGGCTGAGGCAGGAAGATTGGAAGTTTAAGGCCAGTCTGAGCAATTTAGGGATACCATATCTCAAAATAAAAATTAAAAAGGTTAGCCGGGAGTGGCGGCACACAATTGTAATCCTAATACTTGGGAGGCTGAAACAGGAGACTTGCAGGTTCAAAGCCAGCCTCGTTAGCTTAGTGAGGCTCTCAGCAACTTAGTGAGACCTTGTTTCCAAATAAAATATAAAATAGATCTGGAGGTGTAGCTCAGAGGTAGAAGGTCCCTGGGTTCCATCCCCAGTACCACAAAAACAAAAACAAACAAAAACTTAAAGAGCCAGGTATCATGGTGCACGCCTGTAATCACAATACTCGGGACGCTGAAACAGTCAGAGCAACTTAGCAAAACCCTAAACAAGTTAGTGAGATCCTCTTTCAAAATAAAAGCTAGGCAGTGTAGCCCAGTGGTGGAGTATGTGCTTAGCATGTCACAAAGCCCTGGGTTTGATCCCCAGCACTAAAAAGAAAAAACTTAAAAATAAGAGTAAAACACAAATCTGGAGCGGTCTGGGCCTTTGTCTCCACAGCTCCATCCTCTACAAGCAACCGCTGCTCAGGCCGCACCGTCCCCTCTTCCACACACTGTTCAGTCTGTGCCGTGCGCCCTGTGCCCTCTGCCCAGAATACCTGTATCCTCAATCTACAATTTATTGCTTCTTTAAACATTCCCTAAGTAATCTCCAAACACAGCTGAGTCCTGTGTGGTTTCTCAGGGCCTTCTCTATGTGCCTGCAGGCTCCGTCTCTGCCTCTCACCTTCCCCTGTGCTCCAGCTGTGACCCACGACTGTCTGCGCTCCTTCACCCTAAGCTTCCTTGTGACCCGGCACCTATCTTAATGAGTATTCTTATATGTTGTCTCTGCAACCCTTCATTAACCTTTGTCAAATGTATAAATGAAGCTGGCATGGTGGGGCACACCTGTAATCCCAGTACCTAGGAGGCTGAGACAGGAGGATCAAAGGTTCACGTCCAGCCTCAGCAACCTAGTGAGATTCTGCTTCAAAACAAAAAGTTAGAAAAGGGGCTGGGGATGTAGCTCAGAGGTTAGAATGTCTCTGGGTTCATTCCTTAGTACCAAAAAAAAAAAAAAAAGTACAAATGTCCCCAGTGGTTTGCTTCCTCTGTTCCTGCTCTCAGGAGAAAGTAAAACACCTGAGTTGGGCTTTCAGTAACGCTTAGAAATTTTGTAAATTACCTTCAGGTGTCACAATAGCCAAACTCAAGTCTTACACCATTCCTTTCTCAGCAAATAACTTCACTACTCTTTTTATAGAAAATTAAAAAAAAAAAAAGAGCCACTGAGTGGGACTGAAGATTAAAGTTTCAGTACTAGGAATGGAACCCTGGGGCATTCCACCTCTGAGCGACACCCCAGCCTCTTTTTCTTTATTTTATTCCTTATTTTGAAACAGCATCTCACTGTGTTGTGGAAGGCCTCACGAGTTGCTGAGGCTGTCTGTGAATCTGAGATCCTCCCGTCTCAGTCTCCCAAGTGTGCACCACATCGCCATGCTTGGCAGGACTGAAGGTTTAAGAACCTCATGGAGCCGGGTGTGGTGGTGCATGCTTGTAATCCTAGCATTCGGGAGGCTGAGACCAGAGGATCGTGGTTCACAGACAGCCTCAGCTACTTAGGCCCTTTGCAACTCAGTGAGACCCTCTTTAAAAATAAAGAATAAGCCGGGCGTGGTGGCGCATGCTTGTAATCCCAGCATTTGAGAGGTTGAGACCTGGAGGATCACGGTTCACAGACAGCCTCAGCTACTTAGTGAGGCCCTCTGCAACTCAGTGAGACCCGGTTTCTTTCTTTCTTCCTCTGGGCTACACTCCCAGACCTATTTTATTTTTGGAAACAGGGTCTCTTAAGCCAGTGCGGCTGGCTTCAAACCTGCACAATCCTCCTGTCTCTGCCTCCCAAGCACAGGGATTACAAGCATGCGCCACCACGCCTGGTGAGAGACCCGGTTTTAAAATAAAGTATAAAAAATAGGGCAGGGGGTATAGCTCAAAGGTCAAATGCCCCTGGGTTCCATTCCCAGACCTGCAAAAATAAAATAAAATAAAATAAAATGGGGGTAGAGCAGGAAGGGATAATCAGGAATGGATGGGCAACTGTAAGGTTTTCTAAATGGCAAAAAAAAGGGGGCCTGTAGTGTGTGGGCAGGAGGGCTTACCGTTAAGCCCCTGTACTGAGATTGGAGAAGGAAAACTGGGACCCAAAAAGGATGAAAGGACTGAGTAGGTACTTTCCGTGCCAACCAAAAAGGAGATTGGCTTACCCAGTACCTTGAGAGTTACCCTGGGTCAGCAGGGAGAAGTAAAAAAAAGGAGGAAAATTTTAAAAATCCTCTCAGGTTCGGCACCAGATATAATGATGAAACTGAGTCGGGAGTCGCAAAGGAGGCAAAACCAGCCAAGTTTTTGTATGACACCAGACCTCCTTAATTACCTGGCACCTTTGGGTGAGGTCTGCCGACTGTGGGGAAAGGGGCTGATGATCGGTCAGCAGAGTCACGGTCGGCAGAGTCACACCACAGAGAGGAAGTGAGGGTATTTATGTAGCAGGGTCTTTGGGTGGGGGTTAGCGGCGTGGGAATGCTGGGCCTCTAGTGACCTCTGGAGTCTCGTGACCTCTGGAGTCTTGCAACATCTCCACTTCCCGCTTACAAGGTTCCGCCTCCTGTCCCTGCTGCAGAGTCCCTTGAGGGGAGGGGAAGGGACTCAGGAGGAGGGGACAGAGGGGGAAGCGACCCAACCTATCAATTTTTATTTTGAAACAGTGTCACTAGGCTGAGGAGAATCTCACTACTTTTTGAGGCTGACCTCCAACCTGGGAATCTCCTGTCTCAGCCTCCCAATTACTAGGATTACACACCCAGCTCTCTGAATTTGACTTGATTCTCCTACCTCTCTCTCTGTTACAAGGAGTCTTGTAACGATGTTGGCCCCATTTAGATAATCCGGAACAACCGCCCATCTCCAAGTTCTTTGGCTGTCTGCCTTAATTCCATCTGCAACCTTAATTTCCCTTTGCCATGTAACCTGACAGGGTTCTGGGCATTAAACGGGGGCATCTCTGGAGTGGAAAGAGGAGGCATTAGTCTGCCTACGGCATCAATTAACTGGAAAAGGAAGTAAAAACAAATTTGTAAAGGTTAATGTGTGAGGTGAGAGCCCAACTGGCCTAACAACAGCCAGAGTGAACAGAAGAATAGCAGTAGGAGAAACTGAATGAGAGACACAAAGGGAAACATGCCATCTGTATCTACGGGTTTCAAAAAAGAAAATTAGGCTGCCATTGGATAGGATAGTTTGTTTGTATCTGACAAACCTGCCCATGCTAAAGTTATAATTTCTATTTGTGGAATCTTCCCCATATGATCCCTTAACTCAGAATCTTTTGATAACTCTGAATATATCTTCTAATCCACCTCCAAACTCTTCACTTTAAAACTATGAAACTTAAATAATTTTTAAATATGCAAAAATGACCCTAAACATATGAAAGTATTTTGTTTCAATCACAAGAAATCCTAGCCAGGTGTGGCAGCACACTCCTGACTCTGATCGCAGTACTTAGGAGGCTAAGATAGGAGGATCAGGGGTTCAAGGCCAGCCTCAGCAATTTAGCAAGATACTGTTTCCAAGTAAAAAAAGAAAATAAAATAGGGCTATGGGTGTACTTTGGTGTAGAATGCCCAGGGTTCAATTCCTAGCAGCACAAAACAAAAAGAAAAGTTAATTAAAACTATAGTGAAGCCGGTTGTGGTGGCGCACACTTGTAATCCCAGCATTTGGGAGGCTGGGACAGGAGGATCCAAGTTCGCAGACAGCCTCAACTACATATGAGGCCCTCTGCAACTCAGTGAGACCCTGTTTCAAAATAAAGAATATAAAATAGGGCTGGGGGTGTAGCTCAAAGGTAGAATGCCCCTGAGTTCCATCCCCAGTACTGCAAAAAATAAAAACAAACAAAAATAAAACTATAGTGAAGCTGGGTATAGTAGTGTGCACCTGTAATCCCAGTACTCAGGAGGCTGAGACAATAGGATCGTGGGTTCAAGGACAGCCTCAGCAAGTAGTGAGATTCATCAATCTAATAAGTCTCAGTTTCAAAATAAAAGTGAAGTAGGGCTGGGGATGTAGCTCAGAGGTAGAATGCCCCTGGGTTCAATTCCCAGTACAAAAAATAAAAATAAAAAAAAAATAAAACAAAACTACTATGCGATACCATTGCTTGGTATCAGATTGGCAGAAACTTTCACAGCCCGACAACACATTCTGTCATGCAGGCATGATGAACAGGCGCTACCGTACATTCCCAGTAAGAACGCCGACTCTGACATCCCTTGTGGGGAGATCTAGCAACGTCTAGCAAAACTCTACCCGAATTTACTGAAGATACACCTCCAACGAGATGAAAATACATATGTGCAAGAAAATTCATATGTTCATTTTTTGTGTTACTGGGGATGGAACCCAAGTAATTAATGTTTGAACACTTTTGTACCCTCTGAAAAAACAGATGATCTGTAAACAATATACAACACTGTTTTAAAAGATTTTTTCCATAGAGGTATGGATCATAAATTCTGAAACTACTTTTCTTTTCTTTCTTTCCTTTTTTTTTTTTTTTTTTTTTTTTGAGGTACTGGGGATGGAACCCAGGGGCATTCCACCTTTGAGCTACACCCCAGCCCTATTTTTTATTCTTTATTTTGAAACAGGGTCTCACTAAATTGCAGAAAGCCTCACTAAGTAGCTGAGGCTTACCACGAACCACAGTCTTACTGTCTCTGCCTCCCAAATGCTGGAATTACAAGCCTGCGCAACCACACCTGGCTGAAACTACTTTTTATATATGCAAATAAACAAACATACTGAGAAAAATGAAAGCCAAGTCACTTATATTTGGAGAAGTGAATCATAAATATGAAAAGGAGTAGGCCAGCCTGGCATGGTGGCGCACGTTTATAATTCACCAACACTTGGGAGGCTGAGACAGGAGGTTCACAGGTTCACAGACAACCTCAGCTACCTAGTGAGGCCCTCTGCAACTTAATGAGACCCTGACTCAAAATAAGCAGTAATGGGGAGGCAGGGAGGGCGGAGCACCAAGTACTATGTGCATGTATGTCATTGTCAGCATGATTTACATTATGATGTGAGACTATAATTAATAAAGCATAAAAACTTTTAAAAATAAGGTCAGGCATGGTGGCACATTGTAATCCCAGCATTTGGGAGACTGAGACAGGAGGATCACAGTTTGTGGATAGCCATAGCTACTTAGTGAGGCCCTTTGCAACTCAGTGAGACCCTGTTGCAAAATAAAGAATAAAATAATAAGGCTGGGGATGTAGCTTGGAGGTAGAATGTCCCTGAGTTTTATCCCCAGTACTGCAAGAATAAAAAAAAAAAAAAAGAAGAAGAAGAAGAAGTAAAATAAGGCTGGGACTGTAGCTCAAAGCAAAATGCCCCTGGGTTCCAACACCCAGCACCAAAAAGAAAAAAAAGAAAAGAAAAAAAAAAATGCAGAACCCTAGGATGGATACATTGGAGTTCATTTGAAATTAGAGATTACTATGAACCTATGATTTTAGTCAGCCCCAGCAGCTTGTGAGGCCCTCCACAACTTAGTGAGAGCCTATTTCAAAATAAATAATAAAATAGGGTATAGGGGTATAGCTTGGAGGTAGAATGCCTCTGGGTTCATCCCCCCAGTACTCCCCCAAAATCAATAGGGACATGTCAGTAAGACACAGGAAAGCTGGGCATGGTGGCGCACGCTTGTAATCCTCGTGCTTGGGAGGCGGAGACAGGAGGATTGCACAGGTTCGAAGCCAGACGTGCTGGTTTAAGAGACCCTGTTTCCAAATATTAAAAAAGTATAAAATAGGTCTGGGAGTGTAGCCCGGAGGAAGAAGGGCTTCCAGGAACCCCAGTACCACCGAGGAAAAAAAAAAAAAAAGAATAAAAAATAGGGCTTGGGTTATAGCTCAGAGGTAGAATGCCCCTGGGTTCCATCCCCAGTACCACAGGGAAAAAAAAAAAAAAAAAAAAAAAATTCCCTCGAACCAGTTCTGGAACAATTTAACTATCAAAATAAGTAAGCATAATAACAGATTCGTTACCATTGAATAAAATTGGAATCCAAGAGTCCAAACTGATATAATGAAATATAGAGGAGAGCTGGGCGTTGCTGGTCCACGCTTGTAGAACCAGCGTTTAGGAGGCTGAGGCTGGAAGACCGAAGTTCACGGACAGCCTCAGCTACTTAGTGAGGCCTTCTGCAGCTCAGTGAGACCCTGTTTAAAATAAAGAATAAAAAAAATAGAGCAGGGGCTGTAGCTCGGAGGTCGAATGCCTCTGGGTTCCATCCCCAGACTGAAAAAAAAAAAAAAGAAAGAAATATAGAGGGGAAAACAAGTCATTATAGGATGTCAATAAATGTAAAAGGAATGATGAATTTAGAAAAATCACCAACTGGCAGGCCTACAGTTAACTGACTCAGGCAAAGATTTTCAATGAATATTGAAATTAATGGCTTTGCTGGGCGTGGTGGTGCACGCTTGTAATCCCAGCATTTGGGAGGCTGAGACAGGAGGATCACAGTTCATGGACAGTCTCAGCTACTACTTAGTGAGGCCCTTTGCAAGTCAGTGAGACCCTGTTTCAAATTAAAGAATAAAAAATAGGGCAGGGGGTGTAGCTCAGAGGTAGAATGTCCCTGGGTTCCATCCCCTGTACCACAAAACAAGAAAAAAAAGAAAAAAAAAAAAAGAAATTAATGGGCTAATCATAGGATATTTGTATAACATTAAATTATTTAGCCACAAAATACTTTTTAATCACAAAGAAAAAATCAGTTAAGTTTACCATGGAGAGGCTGGCAGACACCACCTTAATCTACATGGTCAAAGCAGTGCAATCCTGGAACTCAGTCATAACAGCTCTGGAAAGGAACAGGCCCAGTTGTGGTCAGTGGTGACAGACATAGTTTGAGACTGGCCATTAGTGGGGGTATTTACATCATGAAAATTGACAAAGGCTACAAATCAGAGGCTTCCACTCCCCTAGGAGGAGGGGGAGACCAGCCAGTTGTTTTGACTTCTAAGACACTAAATCAAGGACTACCGCTAGTCAAGTGGATTTCATTTTTCAGTACTGGAGATTGAACCCAGGGGCATTCTACCCCCAAGCTATACTCCCATTCTTATTTTATTTTTTATTTTTAAACAGAGTCTCACTAAGTAAGTAGCTGAAGCTGGGCCTGAACCTGCGATCCTCCTGGCTCAGCCTCCCATGTACTGGGATTACAAGTGTGGGCGACACGCCTGGCAACAAGTAAATTTTATATGCCTCCTAGTATTACATACCAAGGACACATCACTTTTGTGGTATTCCACCAGAAAACCTCAACCTAATAAGGAAACATCAGGAGCCGGCTGTGGTGGTGCATGCTTGTAATCCCAGCATTTTGGAGGTGGAGACTGGAGGATCAGGGTTCTCAGACAGCCTCAGCTACTTAGAGAGGCCCTTCACAACTCAGTGGGACCCTATTTCAAAAAATGAAAAGACTGCCGGGCGTGGTGGCGCACGCTTGTAATCCCCGCGCTTGGGAGGCGGAGACAGGAGGATCGCGCAGGTTCAAAGCCAGCCGTGCTGGCCTAGAGACCCTGTTTCCAAATATAAAAAGTATAAAATAGGTCTGGGAGCGTAGCCCTAAGGAAGAAGGGCTTCCAGGAACCCCAGTACCACCAAAAAAAAAAAAAAAAAAAAAATGAAAAGACTGAAAAATAGGGCTGGGGTGTAACTCGGAGGTAGAATGCCCTGGGTTCCATCCCCAGTACCGCAAAGATTAAAAAAAAAAAAAAAAAAAAGTTATAAGAAAAAATGCACGTCACCTAGTGTGCTGTCATCCCGAGGTGTCTATTGCTGGAGTTGGAGGGCGGTGGTGAGCAAGGGCTTCTCTGAAGCCTCCACAGTCCCCAAGGCCGCAGTCAGAACATTAGCGCCGGGCCTCCCCACTCTCCGCGCCCTCCTGCCGGGCCCGTGGATGGGCACACGTCCTGGTGCACCCACCTCCCGTGGGGCTCCAGGATCTGCAGGGCAGCAGGTGTGAGGACCTGCACAGGTGGCTGAATAAGGCGGTCTCAAGATTTCCTCATCAGTTGGGATAACTGGCCTTCATCCTAATCTATTGATTATTTTTTCCCCTCTAGTAACAATAGATCTGTGTGGTTGTTGTGAATCATTCGAAAGAATCTGTTTACCAGCCTGGCATAGAGGCAGGCTTGTAATCTCAGTACTTCCTTAAGAGACTAACACAGGAGGATTGTAAGTTTGAGGCCAGCCTTGGCAACTTAGTGAACCTCTTAGAAACCTAGCAAGATCTTATTTCAAAATATAAAATAAGGGGCCTCAGCCGAACTGCGCGTAGCACGCCAGACCCCTGGAGAAACCAGGCCCAGTAAGATGCTGGGTTCTGGGCAGGGCTCGCGCGTGGGGCACGCCAGCTGGAGCCCGGGTCGTGGGACTCTGGGCCCCAGGCCGAACTGCGCGTAGCACGCCAGGCCCCTGGAGAAACTGGGCCCAGTAAGACGCTGGGTTCTGGGCGGGGGTCACGTGCGGGGCACGCCAGCTGGGGCCCGGGTCGCCGGACTCTGGGCCCCGGGCCAAACTGCGAGTAACACGCCAGACCCCTGGAGAAACCAGGCCCAGAACAGAAAAAGATAAAGAAAAATATCGGAGAGGAGGTAAGAAAGCCGTTATGGATGCCAGGACACTGGAGATGCAGACAAAACTTATCTAAATGCACTGGAACTTATGGAAAAATTCGCCGTGAAAGAGGACTGCTATTTCTCTATATTGTTAAGAATCTCAGACATCACATATAAGGAGAGAGTTTAGCGGAGACCAAGGAGAAATGCGGTGTTGAAAGAGTTCTCCGCGATGGTGGTGGAGACTTGTATTCAGGAGAAGCAGAAACCGGATCTTACCAACTTTATTTTTTTGGAGAAATTACACCAAATGTTGAATGCTACCATCACGCATGCGTAGGAACACTGGACAACATTCAGAGTGGAAAAAGAGCCTGGGAAGGATTTGAAACGGTGGAGGCAGTGGCAATGCCAGTGGCCAATACTCGGGGGAGGCAGAGATCTGATATATTACACCTGTAACCTTTGAAATAATAACCACAGAGACAGTGATCGGAACCTGCTGAGGGGTTAGGCGGGCGCCGGGGCCAGTGGCCAACATCAGAGCTTGCTGTGAGGCAAGGCCACTACTGAGGCCTCTGTGGCCGGGATTGGAACCTGCCGAGGGGTTAGACCGATGCTGGGGCCAGTGAGGCCGGCATTGGAGCCTGCCATGAGGCAAGGCTTGTGCTAGGGCCTCTGAGGTCGGGTCCGGAACTTGCTGAGGGGTTAGGCCGGTGCTGGAGTCAGCGAGGCCGGCATCGGAGCCTGCCGTGAGGCAAGGCCAGTGCTGAGGCCCCCGAGGACGGGACCGGAGCCTGCTGAGGGGTTAGGCCAGTGCTGGGGCCAGCGAGGCTGGCATCAGAGCCTGCCATGAGGCAAGGCCGGTACTGGGGCCTCCGAGGTCAGGATAAGAGCCTGCCCAGGGGTTAGGCCGGTGCTGGGGCCAGTGTGGCCGGCATCGGAGCCTGCCATGAGGCAAGGCCGGTGCTGGGGCCTCCGAGGCCAGGATAAGAGCCTGCCGAGGGGTTAGGCCGGTGCTGGGGCCAGCGAGGCCGGCATCAGAGCCTGCCGTGAGGCAAGGCCGGTGCTGGGGCCTCCGAGGCCGGGATCGGAGCCTGCCTTGAGGCAAGGCCGGTACTGGGGCCTCCAAGGCCAGGATAAGAGCCTGCCGAAGGGTTAGGCCAGTGCTGGGGCCAGCGAGGCCGGCATCGGAGCCTGCTGTGAGGCAAGGCCGGTGCTGGGGTCTCCGAGGCCGGGATCGGAGCCTGCCCTGAGGCAAGGCCGGTACTGGGGCCTCCAAGGCCAGGATAAGAGCCTGCCGAGGGGTTAGGCCAGTGCTGGGGCCAGTGAGGCCGGCATCGGAGCCTGCCGTGAGGCAAGGCCGGTACTGGGGCCTCCGAGGCCAGGATAAGAGCCTGCCGAGGGGTTAGACCAGTGCTGGGGCCAGCGAGGCCGGCATCGGAGCCTGCCTTGAGGCGTGACCAGTGCTGGGGCCTCAGAGGCCGGGATCGGAGCCTGCCGAGGGGTTAGGCCGGTGCTGGGGCCAGCAAGGCCGGCATCGGAGCCTGCCTTGAGGCAAGGCCGGTACTGGGGCCTCGAGGCCAGGATAAGAGCCTGCCGAGGGGTTAGGCCGGTGCTGGGGCCAGTGAGGCCGGCATTGGAGCCTGCCGTGAGGCATGACCAGTGCTGGGGCCTCCAAGGCCGGGATTGGAGCCTGCCGAGGGTTTAGGCCGGTGTTGGGGCCAGCGAGGCCGGCATTGGAGACTGCCTCGAGGCAAGGCCAGTACTGGGGCCTCTGAGGCCAGGATAAGAGCTTGCTGAGGGGTTAGGCCGGTGCTGGGGCCAGCGAGACCGGCATCGGAGCCTGCCGTAAGGCAAGACTGGTGCTGGGGCCTCCGAGGCCGGCATCAGCCTGCCTTGAGGCAAGGCTGGTACTGGGGCCAGTGAGGCCAGCATCGGAGCCTGCCTTGAGGCAAGGCCGGTACTGGGGCCTCCGAGGCCAGGATAAGAGCCTGCCGAGGGGTTAGGCCGGTGCTTGGGCCAGCGAGGCCGGCATCGGAGCCTGCCGTGAGGCATGACCAGTGCTGGGGTCTCCGAGGCCGGGATCGGAGCCTGCCGAGGGGTTAGGCCGGTGCTGGGGCCAGTGAGGCCGGCATCGGAGCCTGCCGTGAGGCTAGGCCGGTACTGGGGCCTCCGAGGCCAGGATAAGAGCCTGCCGAGGGGTTAGGCCGGTGCTGGGGCCAGCGAGGTCGGCATCGGAGCCTGCCGTGAGGCAAGGCCGGTACTGGGGTCTCTGAGGCCAGGATAAGAGCCTACCGAGGGGTTAGGCCGGTGCTGGGGCCAGCAAGGCCGGCATTGGAGCCTGCCTTGAGGCATGACCAGTGCTGGGGCCTCGAAGGCCGGGATCGGAGCCTGCCGAGGTGTTAGGCCGGTGCTGGGGCCAGTGAGGCCGGCATTGGAGCCTGCCGTGAGGCTAGGCCGGTGCTGGGGCCTCCGAGGCCGGGATTGGAATCCTGCCAAGGGGTTAGACCGGTGCAGGGGCCAATGGCCAGCATCGGAGCCTGGCGTGAGGCAAGTTCACTCCTGCGGCCTCCAAGGCCGGGACCAAAGCCAACTTAGGGGTTAGACCAGTGCAGGGGCCAGCGAGACCAGAACTGGGGCCTCCCATGAGGCAAGGCCGCTGCTTGAGCCAGCGAGGTCTGGATCAGTCCACTGAGTAGCCAGGCCACTACTGGGACCATCAAGAGTGGGATCGGTACTTGCAACGCAGCATGCACAGAGAAATATCGCAGAAAATATAAATCAGACGCTTCTCTTAATCAGCAATAACTAGGAGGAAAAGGGCAACAGGAAGAGGTTGAGCTATAGAAAGGGCCCTATAGTGAAGCAACTAATGTGACCAATCAGAGGGTATGTAATACTGGAGGACGGAGCCTCTTTAAAACGCAGGAGGTACATAAACAAATGTATCAAAGTAAATCACCAAAGAAGCGTGGGATGGAGGGAGGGGGAGGGAATGGGATGGGGGCTGGAGGAGGGCTAATTGGATGATGTGTGCTTGTATATCCTCTCAAGTCTTGTACTCCAATGTGATTGATATATGACTACAATGCACCAATTTAAAAAATAAATTAATTAAAAAATATATATATATAAAATAAAAAGAGTGGGCATGTAGCCCAAAGGTAGAATGCCCCTGGGTTCAAGCCCCAATACCACCACCACCACTACCCACCCCCCCAAAAAAAAAGAAAGAAAAAAAGAAACCCTTACCCTCTCCCAGTGCACTGTTGATTATGTTCTCTGCACTGTGCCCAGGATCCTGACTGTGACCAGATCTTAGGGTAGTGACAGTCCGACCGTGGATAGCTATTTCCTGCCTGTTTCTCTGCTAACCCCTGTGCAGTGCTCCCGAGCCCTCTTTCCCTTTGATTTTGGGCTCAGCTATCAGGTACCAAGACTCACAGGCGAGAGGGAAGTGGGAGCGCTCCTGTGAGGACAGACTTAATAAATGCAACCTCTTCCTGCATGTTTTGATATAGATATTTTGGTTTTGGTTTTTGCAGTGCTGGGAATGGAACCCAGAACCTCCCATGTATTAGCCTCTACCACTGAGCCACATTCCCAGCAGCATGATTTTTTTTCCCTAATGTTACCTTCAAAAACACACAGAATGCCGGGCGTGGTGGCACACGCTTGTAATCCCCGCGCTTGGGAGGCGGAGACAGGAGGATCGCGCAGGTTCGAAGCCAGCCGTGCGCTGGCTTAGGAGACCCTGTTTCCAAAATGAAAATGTAAAAATAGGTCTGGGAGTGTAGCCCCGAGGTAGAAGGGCTTCCAGGAACCCCAGTACCACCAAAAAAAACAAAAAACAAAAAACACAGAATGCAGCCTGGGGCTGCTGCCAGACTTAATGGCTCCCCACAGGCTGCCGGCCGCCCGTGAGTTTGGGGGTAGGGTAGTGGTGAAAGTCTTGGCCAATACCAGGTGGCCACTCCTTCCGGGGGTGTGTTTCTCGGCTTTGCTATTATCAATCAATTAGAAATTGCAGGGAAATGTGTCCGGGCTTCAAACCTGTGCTGATCTACAGACTTTTGTTTGAAGAACACCAGGGGACCGACAGCAGGTGGAAGGTAATGTGCGTCTGCCTCTTCCTGGGTTACTTTTCTGATGCAATCTCATTCTTTGGATGAAGCCACCGTTTTCAAATTTGGGGGATGAGAATATTGGGTTGCACAGACAGCAGACAGATGCCTGCTCAGCCTGTGTGGCTGCAGTCGCTCCTGCGAGTGTCTTCACCCATCCTGTGGAGTGAGGATGTCTGGTTTACTTCCCACTGTCTGGTTTGGTACCCGGCACAGAGTAGGTGCTTGATAAAATAGCTGAACGGAGCCAGCATGGTGGCGCACGCTTGTAATCCCAGCATTCGGGAGGTTGAGACTGGAGGATCGCGGTTCGCGGACAGCCTCAGCTACTTAGTGAGGCCCTCTCAGCTACTTAGTGAGGCCCTCTGTGACTCAGTGAGACCCGGTTTCAAAATAAAGAATAAAAAAATGGGGCAGGGGGTGTAGCTCAGCGGTCAAATGCCCCTGGGTTCCATCCCCAGACCCGCAAAATAAATAAATAAATAAATAAATAAATAAATAAATAAATAAATAAATAAAGTAGCTGAATGACATCACATGCCCTGCACACTGCACAATTGCATTCGGAGCATGTTTCCTGTCACCTGTGAATCTGGAGGCCTTTTCTTTGCCTAGGTTGGCACTACCTTTGTAAAAGAAACACTGTGTTCTTGCCATGTGAGGGAGAAGTTCTGAGGTTCGCAGTGATTTCAAATGCGAGGCGATGAGAGGAGATTGAATAACAGAATTATATCCGAGTTTCTGCTCTGTATTCATGGACTCTGATTATCAGCACCTTTCTCCATATGCACGTTCTTCTCTTACACTCCCCCTCAAGGATTCTGTAGTGCAAAGTGGGAAGGAAGGAGAGATGACCATTTATTTATTTATTTTTGCGGTACTGGGGGTGGAACCCAGCAGCATTCTACCTCCAAGCTCTACCTCCAGCCCTATTTTTATTCTTTATTTTGAAACAGGGCCTCACTGAGTTGCAAAGGGCCTAAGTAGCTGAAGCTGGCCGCGAACCCTGATCCTCCTGTCTCAGCCTCCCGAATGCTGAGATTTCTAGTGTGGCCACCACACCCAGCTTGACCATTTATTTTAATTGCATAGGCAGGCATGTCAAACAAATGAAGACCAGAGGCCATGTAATCAACAGTGCATGGGAGGAGGGTAAATGGATTCTTCTGAATGATTCACAACCACCACACTGATCTCCTACTGTTGCTAGAGAGAAAAATGTCTTCAGATAACCAGTGGTCAGCAGATGAGGATGAAGGCCAATTATCCCGGCTGATGAGGAAATCTCGAGACTTCCCCTTTGTTCCTGTAGGTAAGTACAGGCTTTTTTTTTTTTTTTACCTGATATTGAAAAACTGTAGTGACACAGTAAAACCTTACCCAGCATCTTTGGGGACTGACACGTTATATATATTTTTTCAGATAACCCCCTCTAAGCATGATTATGAGTTGAGCCTTCAGAGTACTTTCCAGCATGTGGTAACTCCTCAATAAATGTTAGCTATAATTAGACACATCAAATTTTATCCACTTGAGCCAGGTGTGGTGGCCCATGCCTGTAATCCCAGTACTTGGAGGCTGAAACAGGAAGATCTAAGGTGCAAAGCTGTCCTCAGCGGCTCAGTGAGACTATTAGGACTAGGGGTGTAGCTCGGAGGTAGACTGCCTCTAGGACTAATCCCTAGCAACACACACACACACACACACACACACACACACACACACACACACCTTATCAGAAATCCAATGAAAAAGTCTATCTAAAATTATTAGTTCCTAGGCAATCAAATGTAACTGATTGAATAGACTTAAACTTTTTCCGTTTTTTTTTTTTTTTTTTTTTTTTTTTTTTGTGTGTGTGTGTGTGTGTGTGTGGTACTAGGGATTGAACCCAGGTCTACCTCCAAGCTATACCCCCAGCCCTATTTTTTATTTTGAAACAGAGTCTGGTTAGGTTGATGAAAGTCTCACTACTTGCTGAGGCTGTCCTCAAACTTGTGATTCTCTTATCTCAGCCCAAGTACTGGGATTACACGTGTGCACAGCCTCATCCAGCTGGACTTAAAACTTAGGACCCAGAATTAGCAGCAATAGCCACAGCTTAATATACTGAAAGTCTGCTAAGGACTACTAAGTTGTAGGTCTTTGTCCTGTAAGTAATTCCAACCTTCAGGTTCCTGCATCTGCTGTTGATATATTTTTCTGTTCCTTCCATTAGCATCAGGCACAAAGATTTCTAATGTTCTATGGCACTAGAAGCTAGATACACAAGCTCAAACGACTGCTACGTCAATTTAGAGTAAAAGCCTGGGCCTACCTGTATTCTTTCTTTCTTTCCCTTCCTTCCTTCCTTCCTTCCTTCCTTCCTTCCTTCCTTCCTTCCTTCCTTCTTTCCTTCCTTCCTTCCTTCCTTCCTCCCTCCCTCCCTCCCTTCCTTCCTTTCTTCTTCTTTTTTTCTTTCTGTACTTATTTATTTATTGGGACTGAAGCTTGAACCCAGGGGCGTTCTGTGTCTAAGCCACACCTCCAGTCTTATTTTATTTTTTATTTTGTAACAGGGTTTCCCTAAGTTGCTGAGGCTGGTATTGAACCTGTGAGCCTCATGTCTTAGCCTTCCAAGTATTGAGATTACAGTTGTGTGCCACCACTCCTGGCTTACCTGAATACTTTATTTATTTATTTATTTAGTGACACTGGGGCTCAAACCCAGGGACATTATACCTCCAAGACCCACCCCTGATCCTTTCTATGTTTTTTTTATTATTATCATTATTGGTTTGAAATAGGGTCTCGCTAGGTTGCTGAGAGCCTCACTATGTGGCTGAGGTTGTCCTTGAATCTGCGATCCTCCTGTCTCCACCTTCCAAGTACTGGGATTACAGGTGTGCGCCACCACGCCTGGCACCTGTGCACTTTAAAGTGAAAACCTTGTGAGCCAGGTGTGGTGGCGCACGCTTGTGATCCCAGCATTTGGGCGTCTGAGACAGGAGGATCGTGGTTCACGGACAGCCTCAGCTACTTAGTGAGGGCCTTTGCAGCTCAGTGAGACCCGGTTTCACAATGAAAAAAGAATAAAAAATAGAGCTGGGGGTATAGCTCAGAGGCAGAATGCCCCTGAATTCCATCTCCCTTACTGCAAAAATAAAATAAAATGGAAACCTTGTGGCTTTCATTCTGGCTACTCAGAGGCCTCTTTTGCTGGCTTCCCGTTGTGTTCTGAATGTTGATGTTGATAGTTACATAAACTTGGAATTGGAGAAGTGCTACCATAGACTTGGAGTCTTGTCCTCATTCACTTCTCCTCACACATATTTAGTAGATGCTCACATTTCCAACAAATACTCTATTGAGTTAGACTTCAAGAAATATCTAGCTGGGCTAGGGACGTAGTATGCCTGAGGGACGCAGATTTGAGCCCCAGCATCACAGACAGACAGACAGACACACACACCATTAGCATCATGGTTTTTTTCCTTCTTTTTTTTTTTTTTTTTTTGCAGTACTGGGGATGGAACCCAGGGGCATTCGACCTCTGAGCTACACCCCCAGTCCTATTTTTTATTCTTTATTTTGAAGCAGGGTCTCACTGAGTTGCAGAGGGCCTCACTAAGTAGCTGAGGCTGTCCTTGAACTGCGATCCTCCCGTCTCAGCCTCCCAAACGCTGGGATTACAAGCGTGCGCCACCACGCCCTGCTGGCATCATGTTTTGAAGTCTGAGCTTGCTTTGCCCTCTGGATGTTTAAGCTGTCCTGGGCATTGTTATTGTAGCTACAACTCTTTCCTGGAGTTCATTTCATTTGGAAACTACTAAAATAATTTATGTAGCTATGACTTACATAAGTATTTGAATATCTTTTTTTTTAATTCCATAAAATCTTCTAAATACCTAAGTCATATGCTGCTAGTAAAAGTCACTGCAAGTCAGGCGTGGTGACACACACTTGTAATCCTAGTACTTGGGAGGCTGAGAAAGGAGGATGCAGTTTCAAGGCCAGCCTCAGCTACATAGTGAGTCCTTCTGCAACTCAGTGAGACCCTGTTTCCAAATAAAGAATAAAAAACAGGGCTGGGGTGTAGCTCAGAGGTAGAAAGCCCCTGGGTTCCATCCCAGCACCACAAACACACACACACACACACACACACACACACACACACACACACACACACACAGTCACTGCAGTGCTAGGAATTTCATGTCAATATTCACATATCAAAATCACCAAGTCAGGCCAGGCATGGTGGCGCATGCCAGTAATCCCAATATTTGGGAGATGGAGACAGGAGGACCATAGGTTTGAGACCAGTCTCTTCAATTTAGGCCCTCAGCAACTTAGTAAGACCTTGTTTCAAAACAAACAAAAAATTAAAAAGAGCTCAGGGTGTAGCTTGGAGGTAGAGTGTTCCTCGGTTGAATCCCCAAAACCATGCAAAAAATCACCTGGTTGCACTTTAAAATAATATTGTTTCAGCTGGGCATAGTGGCACATCCTTGTAATCCCAACATTTGGGAGGCTGAGACCGGAGGATCACGGTTCTCAGACAGCCTCAGCTACTTAGTGAGGCCCTTTGCAACTCAGTGAGACCCTGTTTCAAAATAAAGAATAAAAGTAGGGCTGGGGGTATAGCTCAGAGGTAGGATGCCCCTGGGTTACATGCCTAGTACCTAAAAAAAATATTGTTTCAAAGTCTAACTTAATTTGATTAAGACTTCTAAGAACACACACACACACACACACACACACACACACACACACACACACGAAGCAAATAATTTAATAGTGATTTATTTATCTTCCTTAGCATTTTTAACTAGAAGGAACTCAGGACCTTGCTGGTACTTAATCAGATCACTGTAATGAATGGAGATTAATCACTGCCTGTAACATATTACATTATTTTTCCAGAAACATTTAGGATGGGTGATTAAAGTAGAAAGATAAAAGTGTTCCCAGTAAATTTAATTTTATGCAAACCACAAAGACACTATATGAAAACAGTAGAGGTTTTGACTTTAATCTTTAAAAGAAAGAACATTGATTTAAGTAAGAACAGAACCTTGATTTGATCAAGGGAAGAGAGCAAAACTTTTGCTAAAAAGTAAATAATGAGCCAGGCGTGGTGGCGCACGCTTGTAACCCCAGCATTCAGGAGGCTGAGACAGGAGAATTATGCTTCGCGGACAGCCTCAGCTACTTAGTGAGGCTGAAACAGGAGTATCACACAGGTTTGAAGACAGCCTCAGCTACTTAGTGAGGCTCTCAGCAACTTAGTGAGACCCTGTTTCCAAATAAATTATTAAAAAAATAGGGCTGGGGATATAGCCTGGAGATAGAAAGCCCAGGTTCTACCCCCAAGCACCACATACACATACAAAATCCCCAGACCTTTTAATTCTTTTTAACTTTGTGTGTGTGTGTGTGTGTGTGTGTGTGTCTGTGTGTGTGTGTGTGTGTGTGTGTGTGTGTTACTGGGGTTTGAACTCAGAGGCATTCTGCTCCAAGCTATACTCCAGTCCTATTTTTACTTTAGTTTGAAACCAGTCCTCGCTAAGTTGCGGAGGGCCTCACTAAGTAGCTGAGGCTGGCCCTGAACCTGCCATCCTCCTGTGTCAGCCTCCCAAGTACAGGGATTACAAGTATGCACACCATGCCCGTTTGCACCAGTCATTTTAATTTCAATTGCATTTACTGCTACTTGTCCTATAAAGTATACATATAAATGGGGATATTTACTCTGATTCTTAATTTCATTAGCTGGATCCTGAAATTATATATATACACCTTTATTGACACATAGAAGCACACATGTGCCAACACGGTCAATCAAAACTTGCCACACACATAAAAATCAACTGCATTTCTAGATATTATCATTAAACAAATGGAACCTAAAAGTAAAAAACATAATCATTTTAAATCACTCTAATCTGGGTGTGGCAGCATATACCCAGATTTTAAGAATTAAGTGGAATCACTCTACCTGATACTTTGACTTACTATATATCTACAGTATTCAAAACACTGTGTTTGATAGATACATAGCTCAATATGATAGACTATAGAATTTAAAAAGTACTCCCTCACTTTTAATGTGCAAGAGTTTCCTTTAAAGCTGGGCGTGGTGGTGCATGCTTTTATTTACTTACTTATTTATTTATTTATTTTATTATTATTATTATTATTTTGGTGGTACTGGGGATGGAACCCAGAGGCTTTCTACCTCCAGGCTATACTCCCAGACCTTTTTTATGTTTTATTTGGAAACAGGGTCTCATTAAATTGCTGAGAGCCTCACTCAGTAGCTTCGAACCCGTGCGATCCTCCTGTCTCAGCCTCCCAAGCGCGGGGATTACAAGCATGCGCCACCACGCCCGGCTTATTTATTTATTTAAAGGTTCTCGCTAAATTGCTGAAGGTCTCTGCTGGCCTTGATCCTCCTGTCTCAGCCTCCCAAGCGCTAGGATGACAGGCGTGCGCCACCATGCCAGGCTGGTGCATGCTTTTAATCCCAGTACTTGGGAGTCTGAGACAGGAAGAGCACAGTTTCAAGGCCAGCCTCCGCTACTTAGTGAGGACACTCCACAACTTAGTGAGACCCTGTTTCAAAATAAAGAATAAAAGCTGGGTGTGGTGGCACATGCTTGTAATCCCAGTACTTGAGAGGCTGAGACAGGAGAATCGCACAGGTTCAAAGCCAGCCTCAGCTACTTAGTGAGGCTCTCAGCAACCTAGTGAGACCCTGTTTCCAAATAAAATATAAACTAGGTCTGGGAGTATAGCCCGGAGGTAGAAAGTCCCTCGGTTCCATCCCTAGTACCACAAAATAAATAAATAAATTAATTAAATTAAATAAAATTAGGGCTCAGGGTATAGCTCAAAGGTAAAATGCCCCTGGCTCCATCTCCAGTGCCAGAAAAAAAAAGGGTTTCCTTTATTCTTATGTCAACATACAGCGCTTTTTCCTTGTCAGTTTCTATTAGGTCTACCGTTTCCACTTATAGGTATTATAAATATGCTATTCTACTTCCTAGTATTGTTTTCTATTTTCTTCTTCTTTTTTTTTTCTTTTTTTTTTTTTGTGGTACCGGGGATGGAACACAAGGGCATTAGACCTCTGAGCAACACCCCCAGCCCTAGTTTTTAGTCTTTTAATTTTTTATTTAATTTATTATTATTATTATTATTATTATTATTATTATTATTATTATTATTCGTGGTACTGGTGGTGGATCCCAGGGGCTTTCTACCTCTGGGCTATACTCCCAGGCCTATTTTCTATTTTATTTGGAAACAGGGTCTCACTAAATTGCTGAGACTTGGGAGTCCTATTCCCCAGATATCTCATTATGTATATGAAGATATTACAAATTCTGAAAAAAAATCTTAAAAAAATCAAACAAGCAAACCCCTGAGATGCATAACACTTGTGTCCTAAGTATTTCAGAAGGACACGCTCAGCCTGAATCCTGACTGCTTGTCTCCAGGCACTCAGCCTTTAGCTAGCCTCTAATTTCATCACTAAGCTTTGGGAACTCTTGCCTTCTCTTTAATGTATACTTAAAATCCACAGGTATCGCAGGGTTTGTGACTGTGGTGTCCTATGGTCTTTACAAGTTAAAGTACAGAAGAGACCAGAAAATGTCCCTTCACCTTATTCACATTCGAGTTGCTGCCCAAGGATTTGTCGTGGGAGCCGTGACTCTCGGTAACCTGCTTCGTTTATATTTTATGTTCAGTTGCTGTTGAGAGTATTTTTTTTTTTTTTTTTTTTTTTGCGGGTCTGGGGATGGAACCCGGGGGCATTCTACCTCTGAGCTACACCCCCTGCCCTATTTTTTATTCTTTATTTTGAAACCGGGTCTCACTGAGTTGCAGAGGGCCTCACTAAGTAGCTGAGGCTGTCCGCAAACCACGATCCTCCAGGTCTCAGCCTCCCGAATGCTGGGATTACAAGCGTGCGCCACCACGCCCGGTGAGAGTATTTTTATTATATTTATTTGTAGAGGATGAATACGGGTTAAGGTCATACAACAGGGGAGAGGGGAGGAGGGCTCATCTTCACTTGAAGTTGCTGCCAGTAATGGGCTTAATTTCCTAGGATTCTGAGCACACAACCCTGACAAAACCCCCGCAGAGACCTGAATGATGGGTTGTTATCCTTAATAGTGAAAGGAGCAGTCAGCAACTCCTGCCCTAAAGAACTCAGGCAGTGGCTATATTCCCCAGCTATTTTGAACAGTAGATGTAGTTAGAGTAGTTGAACTGGGAAGACTTTTCCTGAGGGTACTGGGGATTGAACTCAGGCATTCTACCTCTTATACTGGGGATTGAACTCAGGCATTCTACCTCTTATACTGGGGATTGAACTCGGGCATTCTACCTCTTATACTGGGGATTGAACTCAGGGGCATTCTACCTCTTAGCTACATCCTCAGCCCTATTTTATTTTTTATTTTGAAACAGGGTCTCACTAAGTGATGAGACTGACTGCCAACCTACTATCCTTCTGTCTCAGCCTCCCAAGTACTGGGCTTACAAGCCTGTGCCACCACACCCAGACAGTCTTGACCTTCTTTCATTCCAAGTGCGAAACTTTGCACAGTGGCAGTATGATAACAAGTGAGGTTTATCCAAGGCACAGTCATTGCTAATTGAAAACCTTTCCCTGCAAGGCACAGTGGTCTGTCTGCCTTCCATCCAGGTGACTCAGGAGGCTGAGGCAGGATTGCAAGTTAGAGGCCAGCCTAAGCAAGTTAGTGAGACCTGTTTCAAAATAAATAGAAAGCCGGGCGTGGTGGCGCATGCTTGTAATCCCCGCGCTTGGGAGGCAGAGACAGGAGGATCGCGCAGGTTCGAAGCCAGCCGCGCGCGCTGGCTTAGGAGACCCTGTTTCCAAATTTTAAAAAAATGTAAAAATAGGTCTGGGAGTGTAGCCCGGAGGTAGAAGGGCTTCCAGGAACCCCAGTACCACCAAAATAATAATAATAATAATAATAATAATAATAATAATAATAATAATAATAATAGAAAAAAGAGCTGGAGATGTAGTTCAGTAGAACAGTGCCCCTGGGTTTAATCCCCAGTGCCACAAGAAAGAGAAGAAAGAAAAGCTAGGTACAGTGGCATAAACCTATAATCCCAGTACTTGGGAGGCTGAAACAGGGGGATCATAGGACTGAGGACAGCCTCAGTAACTTAACAAGGCCCTCAGCAACTCAGCAAGACCCTGTTTCAAAATAAAACATAAATAAAATTGGGCTGGGGCTGTAGCTTGGAGATAGAATGCCCCTGGTTGTTTCAATTCCAAGTAACACACACACACACAAACACACACACACACACACACACACACACACACACACACACACACACACACACGGAGAAACCTTTCCTAAGTTGGAGCAATAGGGAAATCTTTTCTTTTTTCTTTTTTTTTTTTTATTGGTGCACTATATTCATACATCAAAATGGTATAAAAAAAACTTTTGTAGACATACATGCACACACTGCCCAGTCAGCCCCCACCCGATCCCCACCCCGTTCCCTCCCCATCCCTCCTTCCCATGCTTGGCTTAGTGTTTGACATCTAGTACTATAGCAATTTATCCAAAATTAACAATGATGATCTCACATAACAGTTTCATTTGTCTGATACCAAGCTTTTGATGACTTAAAGATAACATTTCAATATTTCTTTTTGCTTTCTTTCTTACCAGAGAATACCTTTTCTTTTTTTTTTTTTTTAGGTGAAACTATCTCACATTTATTTATTTATTTTTCAGAGAAAATCTATCCTACTATGGAATATGAACTCTAGATACACAAAACGATCTCAAAAAAGAACAAAGCTAGAAGATGTATATTTTCTGATTTCAAATGTTATAAAGCTATGATAATTGAAACAGTGTAGTACTGTTATAAAGGCAGATATATAAACCATTGGAGTTAAATAAAAGCCTAGAGATAAATTCTTCCATATATTATCAAGTTATTTTTGACAAGGTTTCCAGACATTTGGTGGAAGAAATAATAATCTTTTAACTAAATATTGTTGAAAAATAATAATTACATGAAGAAGAATAAAATTGGGCCCTTACCTAACACCATATACAAATATTAACTCAAAATAGATAAAAGACCTAAATATAAATCTTAAGACTATAAACTTTTAGAAGAAAATCTGGGTCATAAAACCTCATGACATTGAAATTGGCAGGGTTTTCTTGGATATGATTTCAATGGCACAGGCAACAGAAGGGTAAACAAACTCCCTAGAAAATAAAAAAAATTGTATATCCAAAGGCAATATAGACAGAGTTAAAAGTTACTGATAGAATGGGATAAAATATTTCCAAATGCTATATCTGAAGGTATATTAATATTCCAACTAGAAATCCTAAAAATTAGCAACAATAAAAGCAAACAATACAATTTAGAAATAGGTAAAAGACTAACATAAATAATGAATCTCCAAAGATAGCCAATCTTAGTTGTCTGTTGGATGGAAAATCTTTTTTCTCTGGTTCTGGTATGTGTTATTTTTTCTTAATCCATAAGAACAGGTGTAAAATTATCATGGTTAATTCAGTTTATACCAGTGCAAAATTGGGGGGGTCTACATTAATGAGAATAAGCTACAGTGTCCTCGGCCCACTTCATGCCCTGAAGAGTAAAGCCAGCCCAAGAGTGGGGAAAGGATCACAGAACAATGGGCAGAGGGCTTGTGTATAGGAAGTTATGTGGTAATTATTTATTGTAATGAGTTGTGATGTGTCAATCTTAAACCAAATACAATAAAAAAACTTTTGAAAACATTTAAAAATTGTTTAGAGACTGTGGATTGAACACAGAGGCATATCTTTTTTTCTCTTTTTTTTCTTTCTTTTTTTTGAAGATTTAAAGAAGTTTATTAGAAAGATAGAAATACAGAAAATAGAAATACAGCCCCATGCCAAAATGGCATGGGGGGGTGACTCGAAATGAATACACCTCTTTTTTTTTTTTTTTTTTGTAGTACTGGGATGGAAACCAGAAGCGTGTGCCACCACGCCTAGATTAATTTAATTATTTTTAATCTTAATTAAAACCCCAGATCTTGACGGACACATTTGTAATCCCAGAGCTGAAACAGGAGTATCACACAGGTTTGAAGACAGCCTCAGCTACTTAGTGAGGCTCTCAGCAACTTAGTGAGACCCTGTTTCCAAATAAATTATTAAAAAAATAGGGCTGGGGATATAGCCTGGAGATAGAAAGCCCAGGTTCTACCCCCAAGCACCACATACACATACAAAATCCCCAGACCTTTTAATTCTTTTTAACTTTTGTGTGTGTGTGTGTGTGTGGTACTGGGGTTCCTGGAAGCCTTTCTACCTCCGGACTAAACTCCCAGACCTATTTTATATTTTTTTTTATTTGGAAACAGGGTCTCTAAAGCCAGCAAGGCTGGCTTCAAACCTGCGTGATCCTCCTGTCTCCGCCTCCCAAGCGCAGGGATTACAAGCGTGCGCCACCATGCCCGGCCTCTCTTTAATTTTGAAACTGGGTCTTGTTAAGTTGCTGAGGTCCTGCTAAACTGTTGAGGCTAGCCTCAAACCTGAGATCCCCTCGAGTACTAGGAGTACAGGCATCCACCACTGTACATGGCCAACAAAAACTTTACTCCAAGCCAGGCATGTTGGTGCACGCTTGTAATCCCAGCATTCAGGAGGCTGAGACTGGAGGATCGCAGTTCGTGGACAGCCTCCGCTACTTAGTGAGGCCCTCTGCAACTCAGTGAGACCCTGTTTCAAAAATAAAGAATAAAAAATAGGGTAGGGGGTGTAGCTCAGAGGTCACATGCCCCTGGGTTCCACCCCCCAGACCCACACACATACACAAAAAGACAAAAACAAAAATAAAAAACTTTACTCTGAAGTTATAGTTCTAGCCAGGAGGGTGGGTTATAGCTTGGAGGTGGGATGCCCCTGGGTTTCTGCAGTACAGGAGGATGGGGTGTAGCTTGGAGGTGGGATGCCTCTGGGTTCCATCTGCAGTACCGGAAATAAAAAAAAGGTATAGCTCAGTGATAGAGTGCCCTTGATTTCAATTCCTGGAATTACATGCACACACCAGTACTTAAAAGGCTGAGACAAGAAGATTGCAGGGTAGAGGCCAGCCTCAGCAACTTAATGAGGCCATCAAGCAACTTGGTGAGGCCTGCTTCAAAATAAAAAGACTGCATGTGTAGATTGGAGGTAGAACATCTCTAGGTTCAATTCCCAGTACGAGAAACAAAAACAAAAGAGAGCCCTACATTTCATCTGTCTACAATCAGAGCTAACTCACCCACAGGAGTATAAATCCCTAAAGGGAGGGATTAGATTGCTTTATCTTTTTTTCTTCTTGGTACTGGGAATCAAACCCATGGGTATCTACCTCTGAGCTACACTCCCAGACCCACCCACCCCTTTTTAAAATTTATAACAGGATCTCTCTCTCTCTATGCTGCTGAGGCTGGTCTTGAAACTGCGATCCTCCTCTCAGCTTCCCAAGTACTGGGGTTATAAGTGTGCGCTACCATACCCAGCTGAGATGTCTATTGCTGTTCTTGTTGTTGGTGGTGGTGGGTTTTTTTTGCTGGTCTGGGAATGGAACCCAGGATATTCGACCTCCAAGCCATAACCCTGGCCCTATTTTTTATTCTTTATTTTGAAACAAGGTCTCACTAAGTTGCAGAGGGCCTAAGTAGCTGAGGCTGTCTGTGAACCACAACCTTCCTATCTCAACCTCCCGAATGCTGGGATTACAAACCTGCGCTACCACGCCCGGCTTTATTGTTGTTGTTGTTGTTTTGTGTGTGTGGTACTGGAGATTAAATTCAGAGGCATTCTATTGCCAAGATACACCCCCAGTTCTATTTTATTCTTTTATTTGAAGCAAGGTCTCACTGAGTTACTGAGGCTGGCTTTGAGTCTGCTATCCTCCTGTCTCAACTTTTCAAGTACTGGGATTACAAACATGCACCACCACACCCAGCCTACTGTTTTTAATCTTAATATCTGGTCAAATTCTCCTAGCATTCGCAGGGCGTGGCGGCGCACGCTTGTAATCCCCACGCTTGGGAGGCTGAGACAGGAGGATCGCACAGGTTCGAAGCCAGCCTCAGCTACTTAGTGAGACCCTGTTTCCAAATAAAATATATAACAGGTCTGGGAGTGTAGCCCAGAGGTAGAAAAGCCCCTGGGTCCCAACCCCAGTACCACCACCAAAAAAAAAAAAAAAAAAAAAAAGAATTCCTAGCATTCTACCAGTGTTTTAAAATTCAAACTTTAGGGTAACAGAATAATAGGATAAATTCAGATTGATACTGATTTCAAAAGACCCTTGAGGTTTTGTTACTGTAGCCACTTGTATGACCCAAGCCAAAAGTTAGTAAATGAAGTGTTTTATTTTTAAACTGTGGACTAACTTCACAAAAATACAAGTAGAAGAAACTCAGCGTTTTCCCCCATGGATTCTCTATTGATGTACATCTTCTTGTTTCTAGGTGTTCTCTACTCTATGTATAAGGATTACATTAGGCCTCAATTCTTCAATACGTCAAAGAAATGAAGCTATCTGCTGAGCAAGAAAGACCAGAGTCGTCGGAAAACTATTTATAATGAAGAATGAATTTTCAATATGTAGCAAATGAAACTACACAAACATAAAGAATTCTATAACCTTTGTATATTAAGTCTTCAGTGTTTTAAGAAGTTGATTTCCAAATCAATAGTCATAGTCAATTCGAAAAGATCCCTTGGTTTTTTTTTTTTGTTGTTTTTTTTTTAATGGCACTGGGGGTGGAACCCAGAGGCTTTCTACCTCCGGGCTAAACTCCCAGACCTTTTTTATATTTTATTTGGAAACAGGGTGTCACTAAGTTGCTGAGAGCCTCACTAAGTAGCTGAGGCTGGCTTTGAACCTGTGCGATCCTCCTGTCTCAGCCTCCCAAGAGTGGGGATTACAAGTGTACACCACCATGCCCGGCTAAGATCCCTTGTTTTTATCTTTTTATGACTTTTTTTGTGTGGGTCTGGGGATGGAACCAAGGGGCATTCAACCTTCTAGCTACGACCCCTACCCTATTTTTTATTCTTTATTTTGAAACAAAGTCTCACTAAGTTGCTGAGGGCCTCACTAAGTAGCTGAGGCTGTCCGTGAACTGTGATCCTCCATTTTTGGCCCCCCGAATGCTGGGATTACAACATGCGCCACCACACCTGGCTTTATGACTTTTTTTTTTTTTTTGCACAGTCCCTGGGTTGAACGCAGGGCCTTGTATGTACTAGGCACTCTACCACTGAGCCCCAGCCCCAGCCCTGAAAAGATTTTTTTTTTGGTAGTACTGAGGATTGAACCTTGGGCATTCTACCTCCAAGATACATGCCCAGCCCTATTTTTCTTTTTCTTTTTTTTTTTTTTTTGTGGTATTGGGGATGGATCCCAGGGGCTTTCTACCTTCGGGCTAACACTCCCATACCTATTTATGTTTTATTTGGAAACAGGGTTTCACTAAGTTGTTGAGAGCTTCACTAAGTAGCTGAGGCTGGCTTCGAACTTGCACAATCCTCCTGTCTCAGCCTCCCATGTACTGGGATTACAGGTGTGCACTACCACTCCCGGCTCATTCTTTATTTCTAAGTAGGGTCTCACTAAGTTGTAGATGGCTTAAGTAGCTGAGGCTGGCTGTAAACCCATATCCTCCTATCTCAGTCTCTCAAGTGTTGGGATTACAAAGTGTAAGCCACCACGGCCAGCTCCTGGGAAGATATTTCTAACCAGGCTGCTGAAGAGAATCAATCAATCTCTCTCTCTCTCTCTCTCTCTCTCTCTCTCTCTCTCTCTCTCTCTCTCTCTCTCTTCTCTCTCTCTCTTTTGCGAGTCTGAGGATGGAACCCAGGTGCATTCTACCTCCAAGCCACACCCCCTGCCCTATTTTTTGTTCTTTATTTTGAAACTGCCTCTCACTGAGTTTCAGAGGGCCTCACTAAGTAGCTGAGGCTGTCCACAAATCGTGATCCTCCGTCTCAGCCTCCCGAATTCTAGGATTACAAGCGTGTGCCACCACGCCTGGCTTGAACCTACTCTCTTATTAAACACTTGGTATTTAACCAATTTAACTAGACACTGGCTTTTCCTACAAAACCCAAAAGGTTCCCTAGTTTTGTAATATTATTGAGAGAAAAAAAGTAATTTATTTGTTGCTTAAAAAAAGCAATGCAGCTAGGTGTGGTAGCGCACGCTTGTAATCCCATCATTTGGGAGGCTGAGACGAGGGTATCGGTTCGCGGACAGCCTCAGCTACTTAGTGAGGCCCTCCGCAACTTAGTGAGATGCTGTTTCAAAATAAAGAATAAAAAGAATAGGGTAGGGGTGTAGCTCGGAGGTTAATGTCCTGGGTCCCATACCCAGATACACACACACACACACACACACACACACACACACACACACACACACACAAAAAGCAATGCAGCCGGGCGTGGAGGCGCACGCTTGTAATCCCTGCGCTTGGGAGGTGGAGACAGGAGGATCGCGCAGGTTCGAAGCCAGCCTCACTGGTTTAAGAGACCCTGTTTCCAAATAAAAAAACATAAAATAGGTCTGGGAGTGTAGCCCGGAGGTAGAAGGGCTTCCAGGAACCCCAGTACCACCAAAAAAAAAAAAAAAAAAAAAAAAAGCAATGCAGATCTTGGGCTTGGGGGCTCTTTGTGATTGGGGGCCGTCCCGTGCCTAAGGCAGGAAGACAGTGGCAGCAAAGAAGACAAAAAAGTCCCTGGAATTGATCAACTCCAGACTCCAGCTTGTTATGAAAAGTGGAAAGTAGTGCTGGGGCCCAGCAGACTCTGAGGAAACAGGGTCTCACTAAGTTGGTGAGGTTGTCCTTGAACCTACAATCCTCGTTTCTGACTCCCAAGTACTGGAATTACCGGCATGTACCACCATTCTCAGTATGAAATGTTCCATTTTTTTTTTCTTTCTTCCTTCCTTTTCTTTCTTTCTTTTTCCTTTTTTTTTTTTTTTTGGTGGTGCTGGGAATAGACCCCAGTGGCATTTGACCTCTGAGCTGTACCCCTACCCTTATTTTTTATTCTTTATTTAGAAACAGGGTTGTACTAAGTTGCAGAGGGCCTCACTAAGTAGCTGAGGCTGGCCTCAAACCTGGATCCTCCTATCTCAGCCTCCCAAATGCTGGGATTACAAGCATACAGTACCACACCTGGATAGAATGTTCTATTTTTAACTTCCCTTTCCCAACATTCTCTAGTAATAAAATTACTGAGAAATGGAATATTCCAGGGAAAAAAGAAATATATAACAAACTGGTTCATCTGCACTTACTTGTCTGTGTATACAAAATGACAAAATACTGAAAATTTATTAAGTGAAAACTTATAATTGATGTTAATGCAATATCCATTTTAAGAACAAAGGACTCTAACCTAGGTTGCAGGGTTCCTGCTTTTATGTGAAATCTCAAGAATCTCTGAAGTAGAAATAAGGGGTTTAAAATTTCATTTAAGAAAAATCCCAGCCAGGCATGGTGGCATACGCTTGTAATCCCCGCGCTTGGGAGGCTGAGACAAGAGGATCCCACAGGTTCGAAGCCAGCCTCAGCTACTTAGTGAGGCTCTCAGCAACTTAGTGAGTATAAAACAGGTCTGAGAGTATAGCCTGGAGGTAGAAAAACCCTTGGGTTCCACCCCCAGTACCACACACAAAAAAAGAAAGCAAGAAAGCAAAAAGAAAATAAAGACCCCTAGCCTTTAATCCTCGTAATTGGGAGGCTAAGACAGAAGGATCCCAGGTTTGAGGACAGCCTCAACAAGTACTGAGGCTCTCATCAACCTAGTGAAACCCTGTTGTTTTTTTTTCCTTTTTTGGTAATGAGGTGGGACCCAGGGGCATTCTACCTCCGAGCTACACCCCCAACCCTATTTTTCTTTTCTTTTCTTTTCTTTTTTGGTGGTACTGGGGTTCCTGGAAATCCTTTTACCTCCGGGCTACACTCCCAGACCTATTTTATATTTTTATTTGGAAACAGGGTCTCTTAAGCCAGCGAGGCTGGCTTCGAACCAGCACGATCCTCCTGTTTCTTCCTCCCAGGCGAGGGGATTACAAGCCTGAGCCACCATGCCTGGCCCTATTTTTATTCTTTATTTTGAAACAGGGTCTCAATGAGTTGCAAAGGGTCTCACTAAGTAGCTGAGGCTGTCTGCGAACCATGATCCTCCATCTCAGCCTCCCAAATGCTGGGATTACAAGTGTGAATCACCACGCTTGGCTTTTTTAAATTTTAAAACAGGGTCTCACAGCCAGGCATGATGGCCCACGCTTGTAATCCCAGCATTTTAGAGGCTGAGACAAGAGGATCGCGGTTCATGGACAACCTTCAGTTAAGTAGTAAGGCCCTTTGCAACTCAGTGAGACCTTATTTCAAAAAATAAAAGAATAAAAAATAGGGTTGGGGGTGTAGCTTGGCGGTAGAATGCCCCTAGGTTCCATCCCTAATACCGCAAATAAATAAATAAAATAAAATAAAAATAAAAAAGGATGCCGGGCGTGGTGGCGCACGCTTGTAATCCCAGCTCTTGGGAGGCTGAGACAGGAGGATCACACAGGTTCGAAGCCAGCCTCAGCTACTTAGTGAGGCTCTCAGCAACCTAGTGAGACCCTGTTTCCAAATAAAATATAAAATAGGTCTGGGAGTATAGCCCGGAGGTAGAAAGCCTCTGGGTTCCACCCCCAGTACCACCAAATAAAAAAATAAAAAAGGACTAGGGGTGTAGCACAGGGTAGAATGCCCTTGGATTCAAGCCTCAGTACCATCAGAAAAAAAAAAAGGGGGAGGGAGGAAAAGAAAATTCCTGCTACTTAAAAGAACAAACCAAACAGGGAGGGGGAAGGGAATGGGTGGGAATTGAGGAAGGGGTATATCAGTGATGTGTGTATGTATACCTCTACCATCTTGTACTCCATTAAGATGTATGATGCATGCTTGTAATCCCAGCATTTGGGAGGCTGAGATGGGAGGATTGCGGTTTGCAGCCAGCCTCAGCTACTAGTAAGGCCCCTTGCAACTCAGTGACACCCTGTTCTAAAATAAAGAATAAAAAATAGGGCTGGGAGTATAAGTCAGAGGTAGAATGCCCCTGGGTTCCATCCCAGTACCCAAAAAAAAAAAAAAGATATATGACTACAATGCACCAATAATAATAACAATAAAAAAGAAGATGGACATGGTGGCACACACTTGTAATTCTAGCATTTGGGAGGCTGAGACTGGAGGATCGCAGTTTGCAGACTGCCTCAGCTATTTAGCGAGGCCCTCCACAACTTAGTGAGACCCTGTTTCAAAATAAAGAATAAAAAAAAAAGCCGGGTGTGGTGGCACACACTTATAATACCTGCACTTGGGAGGCTGAGACAGGAGGATCGCACAGGTTCGAAACCAGCCTCAGCTACTTAGTGAGGCTCTCAGCAACTTAGTGAGACCCTGTTTCCAAATAAAACTATAAAATAGGTCTGGGAATATAGCCTGGAGGTAGAAAAGCCTCTGGGTTCCACCCCCAGTAACACACACACACACACACACACAAAAAAAAAAAAAAAAAAAAAAAAAAAATGAAGGCAATGTCTAAGTTTTTACAAAAGGTCTCCTTAAAAGGCATTAAGTTTTAAAATAAAATAAAACAGAGAGGAAAGATAATTTACTTTAATACTGAAAGAGGAAAATGATGTTCAAAGTCACATAATGGCCTAGGGTTAGCCGACTGAACACTTGGGAGCAGAAGGAAGTGGGTGACATAATGGGTGTGCGCCACCTGGAAAAGTAGCGTAGAAAACAGAGGGCTGCCATTTGTTTCCAGACATCTGCTCTTTCATTCAAGCATGTGGACTGCGTTGGTTATCTTCTGACTCTTCAATCAAGTAGTTATGATAAAACTTACCTTTGCTTTTCAGCACTGGGTGGGATCAAACCGAAGGACGTGTGTAAGCTAGGCAAGTGCTCTACCCCTGAGCTATATATTCCCAGACAAAAATTTTAATTCTTTTTTAATGAAGATTTTTATTATTGTATTATAATTATACATAAAGAGTGAAAAACACTTTTAATTCTTAAGGATAACTTTTTCGTTACAAAAATCTTGATGAAAACAATTAATGGTTAAGATAAGGGGATCAAAAAATAAGTGCACCCAATACATGTTGGCAGGCAGTTTGTGATAATGTTGACTAATTTTTCATGTCTAATCTAGTGCTAATTTCATACTACTTGGTATAAATATCTTAGTATTCCCTAGACAATTCAACAATATAAATGTTAGCCCTTTCTAGGAACAGATAGGAACAGACTAAGGATTTAGAAATAGTTTTCGGAGTGTTAGTGGGAAAGGTAGAAAGAAAAGACATTGTGGAGCTATATAACATTAGAAAGAAGATTAACAAGCCGAGCTGTGGCGCATGCCTGCAGTCCTAGTACTTGGAGGCTGAGAAGGAGGATCTCAAGTCTGAGATCGACTTTAGCAACTTAGGGAGAGCCTGTTTCAAAATAAAAAGTAAAAAAGGGCTGGGGATATAGCTCAGTGGTAGAATGAACCTGGGTTCAACCCCCAGTGCCACACACACACACACACAAATAATAATAAAGAAAGAAAAAGTTTAACGCCTCCATTATCTTCTATGAGGACTTAATACGATTCAATGTTATGAGCTTCTTTTTGTACCATACACTTGATGCCAGACTGGGGCGAGTTCCACTGCCTGGTGGGACAATCGTTGATCACAGTCCCATGTCTGGATCTTTTCACTATAGGTTCAGCTGGGGACAAATACTGTCATCTTTCTTGAACTGATAAGGACAGTAACAACCACAAGGAGGCCGAAAACCAGGACTAAATTGGATTTTTTTCCATAGAAGAATTTATTTCCATAAATTAGAAGTGATGGCCTAATATCAGTAGATGCCAAGAATATAATCTGGTCAATTATACAGATGAAAGAAAATTAAAGTTGGGAGCTGGGCATGGTGGTGCACACTTGTAATTCCAGCATTTGGGAGGTTGAGACAGCCTCAGCTACTTAGTGAGGCCCTTTGTAACTCAATGAGACCCTGTTTCAAAAAAAGAATAAAAATAGGGCTGGGAGTGTAGCTCAGAGGTAGAATGGCTCTGCATTCCATCCCCAATACCGGGAAAAAAAAAAAAATGTTAGGCATGGTGATGCATGCCTTAACACCAGTACTTGGGAGGCTGAGACAGGAGAGGTTCAAGGCCAGCCTCAGCAAGTAGTGAGATTCTCAGCAATCTAGCGAGACCCTGTTCGAGAATAAGAAATAAAGAAGGGCTGGAGGTGTAGCTCAGAGGTAGAATGTCCCTAGGTTCATTCTCCAGTATCAAAACAAAACAAAAAACTGGCACTGTATCACTTTAAAATATAGTCAATTTGACCAGTTCACTGGGGAAAAAAAGAGTATCCTCTTTCCCTTCTCACTTGTATCCATACAAGCAAATATGTGATTTACCTGAGCGACATTTTTTTTAAAAATTAAAAAATCAGTTTTATATAATCTTAAAATTCTACCCAAACTGGTATGTTCAGGTTTACATAAATACATATACATATACATACATATTTCTAAAAACAAGGCACAGTCCCATGGGGGTGTGTGGCCCTCAGAAGCCAATCATTTTTCTCTGTTGTCTCACTGCTGTGGGTGAGTGGGCTTCAACCTACACTTAAGAGCTGGCAGCTCTTAACTCCATTCCCCTGAGGATAACTCTGTCTTTGTTCAAAAGGCTTGAACAAAACTCACCTCTGAACTAAGTGATATGTTAACAGACACCTTGCACAACAGAGATTAGACAACGTGGGCCTTATAGTTTCCCAGGCTGTCAGTCATCTGGACATGAGCGAGTCGGCATCCACGGTATTGAGAAGGTAGAGTTCAGGCTGAGTCGTCAATCCCAGGTGGTACTAAGAACAGAAAGACGAAGAGAATTAGACTGATTTGCAAGTAGATAAATATTGAAATGAACACTTAAACACCTATAGCCAGCATATTAGTTTAGGCTTTTTTTTTTAGCACTGCTATATTTTCATTTCCGAAAAGAAACACTTGGCTATAGGAGTGGTTTCTGATGTTTAAAATAGTAGGAGCTGAGAGTTAGGGATGGAGAGAGTGCCAAAGGCCCTCAGTAAAATCAGCACGCTATCCTGGTGGCATACTGCCTAAGACAGGACTTCAGAACAATGAGAGCTGACATGCACCAAGTGCTTTTCTATTTTTGTACTGTTTTATACTGCTCTAGAACCCCAAGCCCAGTAATCCTGGCCCCATTACTTTTTTGATACCTGAGCAGAGAAAAGCCTTTCATTAAAACAATAATAATGATGATGACAATAATAATAATAATAATAATAATAATAATAATAATAATAATAATAATATGCCAAGAGTAGATGACCTACGGGTCCTAAATCTTTGCAAGCTGAATCAGAACCACCTCAGCTGCTCTTAAAACATATTTCCATATTCCACTCCTAGAGAGATGAATCCAAATGGTTTGTGTTGAGACCTCTGAAGTGGCATCTCCCTTTCCTCTCCCCTGAATACAACTTGGGATGGTCACTGAATCTCATTTTAACCCTTCTGTTATTATTTAGGGCTTTAGGAACATCACTGCACCCTGACACCAACAGCCTGTAAGTTAAGGCAGAATGTAGACTAAATAGAAAAGAAGGAATTACCACTGGTACAGTGTAGTGGAAAAGGCACTGGAGTTGGCTTTAAGGCCAAACTATCACTTCCTATTTGTAAAATGGAAGTAACCGCTACATTGGAAAATGCCAAGTACACCAATAGTCATATTAGTCTTCAATAGACACAAAATACATACCAGAAATTGCCCTGTATTACCTCATAGGAGTATCATAATGATTGTACAATGAGCCCAGGAGCAAACTTTTCCCAACTAGAGGGTTAGGAAGATAAAGTGACATTGGTTTTGTGGCAGGGAAACAGCTCTTTAGGCCAGCTTGCTTGCTTCATTTTAGTGCCTTACATTGCAGGCTTTATCATCTAATAGCAACTGTCAGGCACCCTGACAATCACTGTAGCCTTTCTCAAGTGAGCAGAGATGGTGGGCTTCCTCATTACGGAACAAGAAAGGCCACAACCTTAGTTCTGTGGACCTATGAACTGTATCACTTAGATGACTTGGTACATAGAATCCCTTCATTGGAGGCCTGTCATGTTTTGAGACACTAGGCTAAATGGCACAGAAATAAGTGAAATGACTTTGGGGGCAAACAGGTCATTCAGAGGGGGTAGAGCTATTGTCAGGCCTTAGCTATCACCAGGATAGGACATAGAAGGACCTGACCATTTTTGAAGCCTGCCAAAAGCATGAAAGCTTACTAAAATTTAGCACAGCTCAAAGTCTATCAGTTGGCAACTTCTGAGCTGAATCGTACTCTATCAGTAACCACAGTAGTGGTGAGCAAATACATTGATGTCTTGTTTTGCTGGTGTTGCTAAACAACAGCGTAGTGTCTTAATACAGAAGGATATATATTATACAGGATGGCTGTGTGTGTGTATGTGTGTGTCACTGAGGACTGAACCCAGAGGCATGCTACCTCTGAGCCACACTCCCAGCCCTTTCCTTTTTTGGGGCTGTACTGAGGATAGAACCCAGGGGCATTCTACCACGGAGCTATATCCCCAGCCCCAGTTTTTATTCTACATTTTGAAACAGGGTCTAAGTAGCTGAGGCTGTCTGAATCTCAATGCCTCCTGTCTCAGCCTCCCAAAAGCTGGGATTACGAGCATGTGCCACCACACCCGGCCCCTTTCCATTTTTTGTTTGGAAACAGGGTCTTGCTAGGTTCCCGAGTCTCACTGTGTGGCGAAGGCTGTCCTTGAACCTGCCATCCTTGTGTCTTAGCTCCCCAAGTACTGGGATTACAGATGTGCAGCCACCAGGCTTGGTGACAGGATGGTTCGACATGAACATGTGGGCTCTGCCATTAAACTACTGAATTTCAACTGTGAACTGCCTATTTATTAACAATTCTGGTGAGTTACCTTTGGCCTTTCAGTTGCCCCATCCATATAAAGGCTGATCCTCTTGTCATAGAATGAAATGAAACAATACAAGTGCTTGGAACAGGATTAGCACAGTAATGATTTAGCTATTGGCACATTCTTTTTTTCTCTCTTCAGTACTGGGGATGGGGGGGCATTTTACTTCCGAGGTACATCCCCAGCCCTTTTTTTAATTCTTTATTTTGAAACAGGGACTCACTGAGTTGCATAGGGCCTAAGTAGCTGAGGTAGGCTTCGAACCTGTCTTCGGACTGTCTCAGCCTCCCAAACGCAAGCATGTGCCGCCACTGCAACCCTCGCCTGGCTTTAGCTATTGTTACGTTCTTAAGCTAAGGTGCTGCGAAAGGCTGAAACAATTAAATTTGTTGGTCATACCAATGAATGGGCAGAAAGCAGTCCGAAGAGCAGAGTGGAGCTGGGTGTGGTAGCACATGCCTACAATCGCAGTACGAGGGAGGCTGAGAAAGGAGGATCTCAGGTTTGAAGTCAGCCTCAGCAACTTAGAAATGGTGAGACCATGTTTCGAAATTAAAAATAAAGCTGAGGATATAGTTCTGAGGTAGAATGCCCCTAGGTTCAATACTCAGTACCACAAGAAAACAAAACAAAAGGCAGAGTTGGAGAAAATATTCCAGATGTCATGTCTTTAGGGCTTCTATGGGACGACTCACAGTATCCAACTCTTATTAAAGGGCAAGAAAAGCAACAGAAAAGTAAAATAAGTTCTAATAACCTTCCTTGGACAAATCAAATGCTGCCTTAGCTCAGCCAGCATGTGTCTAGTGACAGGGCTAGCGTCTGCGTTTTGCTTTTGTTTTAAATAAAGGGGCCAATATTTCCATTTATGTCAGATTGCCAACACGCTCATTTGTTTTTCTTTGTGTGGTTACTGGGGATTAAACCCAGGACACGCTACTTCTAAATGACACGTGGCCTTATTTCTTTTCCTGGTACTGGAGATGGAACCCAGGGGCACTGAGCTACACCCCAGTCCTACTCTCTTTCTTTCTTTCGGTGGTACTGGGGATAGAACCCAGAGGCCTTCTACCTCCGGGCTACACTCCCAGACCTATCTTATATTTGAAAACAGGGTCTCGCTAAGCTGCTGAGCCTAAGTAGCTGCACTAGCCTGTCTCAGCCTCCCAAGCACGGGGATTACAAGTATACGCCACCACGCCCGGCTATTTTATTTTTTGCGGGATGGAACCCAGGGGCACTCCACCTGTGAGCTATACCCCAACCCTATTTTTTATTCTTAATTTTGAAACAGGTTCTCACTGAGTTGTGAGGGCCCTGATAAGTAGCTGAGGCTGGGTGCAACCCCCATCCTCCTGTTTCAGCCTCCCAAATGCGAATTACAAGCCTGCACCACTATGCCCAGCTTTGTTTTTAAACAGAGCCTTGTTAAGTTGATGAGGCTGCCCTTGAATCTGAGATTCTCCTATCTTCGCCTTTCAAATACTTGGATTCCAGGCATGCACCACCACGCACAGCAAAACCCTTTTTATTTAGAGATAGGGTCTTGCTAAATTGCCCAGGCTGGCCTCAAACTTGGGATCCTCCTGCCTCCGCCTCCCAAATAGGTGAGATAGATTATTGTCTAGATTTGTGTGTGTGTGTGTGTGTGTGTGTGTGTGTGTGTGTGTGTGTAATAGTAGAGACTGAGCCCAGGGGCGTTCTACCTCTAAGCTACAAACCCAGATCTATTTTATTTTTTATTTGGAAACAGTTGTCCCTAAATTGCTGAGGCTGGCTTTGAACCTGCAATCCTCCTAAGTAGTGGGATTACAAGCGTACATCATCACACTCAGCTTCATTTGTTCTTAATCTAAGCAATTCTGGTTTCTCTCTTCAAAAACTCATTAATATTTATTAGCAACAAACAGAATATAAAAGTCTACTTGAATGGTGGGATAAGACAACAAATACACAAAATATTTACCTTACAGTAGAGAAAGCCAGAGTAAAACTACAAGTTTAAACATGGTCATGAGTTTTAGCTATATCGAAATCACCCAGATGTGGAAGAGAAATTAGTGTCTTGGTGTCTGCAACTAACCCCAGCCTTCTGAGCACTGAACCCCCCTCAAGGAGAGAAGCACTAACAGAGGGGCCTTAGTGTGTCATTCCAAAGAGAAACTGATATTTCAGTATAAGTAACAAAGTTGCTGAGATCCCATTTAAAACGTTATTTCAAAGTTAAAAAAAAATAACCAGAAAACCAAATTAGAAAAGGAAAAACATTTTTAATATGAATCAAGTTACATCCTGTTAAACGAGCACTAAAAAAGCTCAGTTGTGATCACTTCTAACACCAGCAGCGGACTGCACAGGCGCCAGGGGAAGCTCCTCCCCACGCTCTGTTAATAGCCAGCGTAATGTAGCAGTACAATTATTTCACGTCACATTTAAGGAGTACAAGGAACAAGATTGAAAAGTACAATTGCAAATCCTCAAACCTTCTACACATACTGCCAAGACATACTGCACATGCTGGGATGACAGGACTGAAAATTATATATATATATATTTTATTTTATTTTTATTTTTTTGCGGTCCTGGGGATTGAACCCAGGGCCTTTCTACCTCCAAACTACACCCCAGTCCTACTTTTTACTCATTTTGAAACAGGGTCTCACCAAGTTGCGGAGGGCCTCACATGTTGCTAAGACTGGCTGCAAACCTGGAATTCTCCTGTCTCAGCCTCCCAAATACTGAGATGACAAGCATGTACCACCACACCCAGCTTCTAAACCTGTTACTGCACCCAGAGTACTGGCTGAAATTTACTTTCTCTCTCTGAGGCCAAATGGGATGTTTTGGTTATAGTTTTCTTCTTTTTTATTTATTGGTACATTATGATTTTATCAAATGGGGGTGTTTTGACACATATAGGCATAGTATTGTGGTTATACTCTAAAATACTATAATCAAAGTATTATAAAATGAAATTGAACTGGAAAGAAACTTTCCATCATTGTAAGTCATAAGCATAACTTTACAAGAATACTAGCAGCTTTTACCTGGTCTCCTAAGTGTTTACATCTGAGACTGGCCAGACCCACCACATCCAGAGCAAAGGCAAATGTTATTCTAAGACATTTATAAGGAATATATATATATATATGCACACATGTTTTGTCAATTTGAACTTCACCTACTGCAGCCAGACAACAGCTTAAGATGCCAGCCCCCACTAACTTAAGACTGCCTTTATGACCAGTTTTGAGTACAATGGAGGCAGGGGAGAGGCCAGGATGTGGAGGGACGGTCAGGGGATGTGTCATCTGTGATTCTGTACTATATTACTTGAGGGTCAAGAAAAATGTGTGGTCAGAAACACCGCAGCTTATCCTTAATGCCTTAGAAAAGACAATCCATCCAGGCTGTGCTTTTGACAGTGTGCGAATGTCAGTAATAATGCCTCCGGGCGCTCAGAGGAACAGAGAACATCAATCAACCAGGACTCCCAAGCTGAGCAGTCCGCCAACGCCATCCCCATTACTGTTCGCACCCAGACGATGGCTACAAAAGGCTTTTGCTTATTTATTTCCACCAGACAAACGTGATTTGATGGGACAGAATCAGTGTCAGGCTCCACGTGGGAAAGTGTCAGAAGAGGCTGAAGGAAGAGCAGCAGGTCCATGAGGACGCCTGTCCTCTGACTCCAGAGCGCCACCATGTGGCCCACAGTTTTTCCCTCTGAGGGACTTGCTGTAGAGGTGGCCAGTTCCACTTGGCTGAGAGAACCTGGAAACAGAGCGCCACCTACTGACGGGCTGAGAGCGCGCGCTGTGTAGTGGTTAGGTCCGCAGCTCCTGAGATTGCCTCCCCAGACATTTTGGGCATGAAGCTGAGTTGCATCAGATAAACGTGATTTGGGCGAGAGGTGGCTTTCAGGATAAGGCGATGGCTCTTCTTTCCCTTCCAGTCTTTTGTCCCTACCCAAAGTCTGCATAAATGCTGCCCCCTTTTCCTATTAGCGCCCTCTTACCAGGGAGGGGGACATGATGTTTCTATAACTCTAGTTCACAAGCGTAGGTATCAGGAGAGGCCTGTACTAACATGAGGGTTATATACCTCAGGACTCCCCAGAAAACTCTGGCAAGCTTTAAATCAGATTAGCAACCAGCTACAGGTGGGTTTTGTTCATTTTTAACCTTCATTTTGAGTTCTCATTATGCATTTTCACCCCTAACTTAGAAATTTAAACTGAAAAAAAGTCAAAAGAATCCTGTGCCTGATAGAGGTAGGTATCTCTTAGATTTATATTTCATGTGAATGAAATGAGTTCAGTTGACCTTTTTTTGTCGTACCAGGAATTAAACCCAGGGGCAGTCTACCTCTGAGAATATTTTTTATTATTTATTTTGAAACAGAGTTTTACTAAGTTGAAGAGTGCCTCACTGAATAGCTGAGGCTGGCTGCGAACCTGTGATCCTCCTGTCTCAGCCTCTCAGGTACTGGGATTATAAGTGTGCACCACCAGGCCCAGCCAAGTTGACGTTTTAAAATAATTAAAATAATTGAAATGTACACATAAAAGTATATCTCAGGCTTTAAAAATCCATTCTCTCTTGATAAACAGAACTTATACCTGTTACTACCATGTCTGTAGTTTATATTATGAAAATACATTTTCTAGTTTTTCTGAGGGTATGTGTGTGTGTATGTGTGTGTGAGGGGTTGTTGGGGATTGAATCCAGAGCCTCGTGCATGCTAGGAAAGTGTTCTACCACTGACCTACACCTTCAGACCCTCATTTTCCAATATATTCAAAGACATATTGCCTGGTTAAGAATCATGTGTAGTTTTTCTTAAGAATTTAGTGTTGAGATGACAGCAGCACCTGTTAGCTTTTAGAGTCCACCTAATCCAGTTCTCAGGTTAAGCGGTCAGGACAAAAAGAAAAAAAAGTCTCCATCCTTCAAACACACATGAAGCAAAGTCTTGCCCAACCACAAGTTGAATCTGTGCGACAGCACATACTTATGGCTATGTTCACACAGTAAACCATAGAGGCACACTGGCTCTGATGGCTACCTGCTCAAGTCAGAAAGACCGATCAGTGCTCACTTAGTATAGTCACTGGTGCCTTCTTCAGTCAGCAGGACTTTAGAGATGCTTACCGTGTGCCCACAGTCCAGGAAGGACATACCCAGTGCAATCAAACATTGCCAACCCTGGAAGGTAAAACACAGTGGTCACTAACCAGGCTCTGCAGCCAAGAACCCTCTCGCCTACCACCACTCAGGTGCACACATCCAGCTTTGTCTGTCTTCTGCCACCAGGGGTTGCCCAAGCCACTCTCCTAACCCCACAGCCTCTTCGGAACTTCATCCTGGAGTTGGCCATCCTCAACAAAGTGTGTCTATGCTATTTCTTCTCTTTTTTCTCTCTTTCTTTTTTCTGGGGGGGGGGGGATGCTAGAGATTTAACCCAGGGGCATTTTACCTTTGAGGTATATCCCCAGCCCTATTTTTTTTTTTAAACAGGGGCTTGCTAAGTTGCTAAGGCTGGTCTCGAACCTGCAACCCTCCTGCCTCAGCCTTCTGAGTCCTGAGATTACAGGCGAGTACCACTGCCAAGCCTGGCTTGTCCATGCTATTTTCCTTTTTTTTTTTCTTCTTTTTCTTTTTGGTGGTACTGGGGCTGGAACCCAGAGGTTTTCTACCTCCGGGCTATACTCCCATACCTATTTTATATTTTATTTGGAAATAGGGTCTCACTACTAAGTTGCTGAGAGCCTCACTCAGTAGCTGAGGCTGGCTTCGAACCTGTGCGATCCTCCTGTCTCAGCCTCCCAAGCGCGGGGATTACAAGCGTGAGCCATCACGCCTGTCTGTCCATGCTATTTTCTATATTGAGTTTTCTCTACTCCTACTGCTTTAAGGTTTTGGCTTGTTCCTTTTACCCAATGAGGAGTTCCCTGGTAACACGTCTTGAGTCCCCCCACTGCCATCACAAGGAATGGGGAGAATGACTGGCAGACTGATGTCACTGGTGTAGTCTCCTGAGCTGCTCTATGAAGATCCTGTTTTGCAGAGCAATCCAAGTTAAAATTAACCCTGACTCAGTCTCAGGCTCACAACTCCGCACCTTCATGGCTAATTTTCAAGAAGGAAGGATTCTCCTGACTTCCTAAAAAACTTTCAAAACTGTTACCAAAGACATATTCAGTTACTTTGGCTTCCTAGGTCATAGGTTGATATAATCCTTTTAGGACAGATGTATATTGGAAGAAAAAGCAAGAGATATTCCAATCTAGGGCATACTTTTCCAATATTTACTAAAGTGATTTCCTCAATCAGATACCTATCCTATGACAAACAGTGGCATGGAGACTAAGTAAGTGTTCTGAAGATCTACAAGTTTCCAGCATCCATTTTAAACTTAATCTTTGTAGCAGAAATGGCACATACTCTGCTGTTTCTTATGCCCAACCCTGTGTTTTTCAGAGAAACTTTTTAGGACAGTGAATTTGTTGTTGTTGCTATTTTTTTTAACTAATACAGCAATGTTAAAGATCTGGAAAATTGCCGGGCGTGGTGGCGCATGCTTATAATCCCTGCGCTTGGGAGGCTGAGACAGGAGGATCGCACGGGTTCGAAGCCAGCCTCAGCTACTTAGGCTTTCAACTTAGTGAGACCCTGTTTCCAAATAAAAAAATATTAAAAAGGTCTGGGAATATAGCCTGGAGGTAGAAAGCCTTTGGGTTCCAAAAAAAAAAAAAAAAAAAATCTGAAAAACTGCCGGGTGTGGTGGCGCACTCTTGTAACCCCCGCGCTTGGGAGGCTGAGACAGGAGGATCGCACAGGTTCGAAGCCAGCCTCAGCTACTTAGTGAGGCTCTCAGCAACTTAGTGAGACCCTGTTTCTAATAAAATATAAAATAGGTCTGGGAGTATAGCCCGGAGGCAGAAAGCCTCTGGGTTCCACCCCAAGTGCCACAAAAAAAAAAAAAAAAAAAAAAAAAATCTGGAAAATAGAGAAGAATGTATTATAAGCCTGCTTTACTAAAATAACTACTATTATCTATTATCATTTTTATAGAATTTATTCTAGACTTCGTGCCAGGTGTGGTGGTTCATGTCTAAAATCCCAGATACTCAGAAGGCTGAGGCAGGACCATCATAAGTTCATAAGTTTGAGGCCAACCTGGGCAACTTAAGCGAGACCCTGTCTCAAAATTGAAAACAAGAAAGCCAAATGTGGTGGCACACACCTGTAATCCCAGTACTTGGGAGGCTAAAACAGGTTTAAGGCCAGTCCCAGCAAACCAGCCAGACTCTATTTCAAAACATAAATAAATAAATAAATAAATAAATAAATAAATAAAAAACAAACGGGCTGGGGATGTAACTCAGAAGTAGAACACGCCTGGGCTCAATCTCCAGTATCAAAAAATAAAAATAAAGGGTAGGAGTTATAGCTTAGTGATAGAGTGTCCCTGAGTTCAATCCCTAGTACCACACACACAAAAATAAATAAAAAGAAGGAACAAATTTATTCTAGACTCTAAAAATTTTTGGTTAATCTGGGTAAAAATAATTTTGGGTTCCTCTTCTATGTTGCTATAGTTTTATAATCAGGATTTTTAAAAATGACCCCAGAATAATGCGAGACAACACTACTTACTTCATTAACTAGCCAGTAAGTGGCAGAGCTTTGCCAAGCTGAGTCTACCCGTGTCCTATCTCAGTGCTCCCAGTCTCACCGCTCAGTCCCTGTCTCCAAGGCCACTCTCTACTCTGCATCCTTTTTTTGTGCATTATACTGGGGATTAAACCCAGGGACATTCTACCTCTGAGCTATATCCCCGGCACTATTTTTACTTTTTTCATTTCGAAATAAGGTCTCACCAGATTGCTAGTTTCACTATATTGTTGAAGCTGTCCTCAAATCTGCGATCCTTCTGCCTCAGCCTCCCAAGTACTAGGGTTCCAGGTATGTGCCTACACACCAGCTGACTGCTACTTTTTTTCTTTTTTTTTTTGCGGGTCTAGGGATGGAACCCAGAGGCATTTGACCTCCGAACTACATCCCCTGCCCTATTTTTTATTATTTTGAAACAGGGTCTCACTAAGTTCCAGAAAGTCTCACTAAGTAGCTGAGGCTGACCGTGAACCATGATCCTCCAGTCTCAGCCTCCCAAATGCTGGGATTACAAGCGTGCGCCACCACGCCTGGCTTGCTACTCTTTTTTTCTGTTACTCAAATATACTATACTCTCTCTCTTTAGGAATCAAGAATGGAAACCATAAGTAAGAAACAGAAATAGGAAACTATTTACTTCTGTAATATAATATATATATATATAATAGTGAAGTTCATTGTTATATACTTAGTCACAGATACATGTGCCCCCGAGCCCACTTGGTTCAGACTGTACTTACCAAGTAGAACACAAAGCCTAGATAAGCCACACTGATCACAGCAGCCACGATATACAACGCCACATGCCCTAGGTCCTGGACATAGATCACTACAAAGTACATGTTGATGGAACACACGATCAGGACCAAGATCCCGCCTGCGATCCTCCAGCCTCTGTGAAAGAACCCACACAGTCACTGGTGGATAGTCTCACCTGGCTAGACACGAAAAGAAACTGCATCTCATGGGATAAATAGGATAAGAGTTAAAGGTATTTCACAGGAAACTGAAAAGTGGTTCTTACTATGCCCCAAATTAGGTTAAGTGAGCCAAAGTTAGACAATGATAGGAAGAAAGAGAAAAAATACCATAAAATAATACCTAATATATAAAACCCTAGAAAAAGAGCCAGGTGTGGTGGCATACACTTGTAATCCCCACACTTGGGAGGTGGAGACAAGAGGATTGTGTAGGTTCAAAGCCAGCTGTGCTGGTTTAAGAGACCCTGTTTTCAAATAAAAAGTATAAAATAGGTCTGGGAGTGTACCCCGGAGGTAGAAGGGCTTCCAGGAACCCCAGTACCACCAAAAAATAAAAAAGAAATAAAAAATAAAACCCTAGAAAAATAACTAGTCTTAGAAATACAAAGAGCCATTTCATTAGAGTCCTTAGGAAGGCAACAAGACATGTCAAATACCCCATATCTCTTAAAGGTATATATAAAAGGTACTAACTTATGCCTGCCTCACTAAGTTCATTTAATGAGGAATTTTAAAACTTTAGTGGCAGAAGCTGAAGGGTCAAAGCCCTAAAACTGAACTGAAAAAATGTGCTTTTGTTGGGTGCTGTGGTGCACACTTGAAATCCCAGTCCTTGGGAGGCTGAGATAGGAGGGTTGCAGGTTCACGTCCCGCCTCAGCTTCTTAGTGAGGCCATCCATAACTCAATGAGATCCTGTTTCAAAATAAAGAATAAAAAATAGGGCTAGGAGCCAGGAGTGGTGGCACACGCTTATAATCTCGGCATTTGGGAGGCTGAGACAGGACTGGGGTTCGCAGACAGCCTTAGCTACTTAGTGAAGCCTTTTGCAACTCAGTGAAACCCTGCTTCAAAATAAAGAATGAAAAGTAGGGCTGGTGGTGTAACTCGGAAGAAGAATGCCCTTGGGTTCCATCCCCATTACTGGAAAAAAAAAAAAAAGAATAAAAAATAGGGGTGGGGGTGTAACTCAGAGGTAGAATGCCCCCGAGTTCCATCCCCAATACCTAAAAAAAAAAAAAAAAAAAAAAGATAGGGCTGGGGGTGTAGCTCAGAGATAGGATGTCCTCTGTCAAAGGGTAGGATGCCCCTTGGGTTTGATCTCCAGTACCAAAAAAAAAAAGTGCTTTATCTTCATTTGCCAAAGAGAAGCATCTAGCAGTCACCTCTCAAAGCCTGTATGGCTCGTTCCTGATTGGCTTACCAAATAAAAATAATCTACACCCACATATCAGCACCCCCCCTGGAGAACTAAAATGCGCATACTCACAATCCATTGGAAAAGTCATTCATTACTGGCCGCAAGCTCGTGAATGTGAGGATGGGTATGAGAGCAAAGGGAAGCTGGAAAAGAAAGATCGATCATATGGGGCTTCTGAGGGTTCTTGTACCATTCCAGAGAACGGTACAGTTAGCACTAGAAAAACATAAACCCTGCCTCACCTACTTCACGAGGAAATGATCGTTCCTATTATCTCAACATGCTCAAGCAGTACGTAGAAATTTGCCAAGCTGTCATTAACCTAGCATCCTTGATGATTCTTTTACTTTTTAATCTTTTTAATACTTTTATTGAGGCATTGTTATTACACATCATAGTGAGATTCAAAGTGATAGACAACACTGACAGATGCACCCATCACGTGGTATATTTCCCTGTATCCATCCCGTTCCCCTCCCCTCACACTTGTGAGATTGATATATAACATTATTTGAACCGTTCCTTTCCTCAGTCTCCTTTTTCCTTTCCCACTACCCTCCCCCTTCCACTATTCCACTGGCAATCTCCTCATTTAACTGAAGTCCCTTTGGTTTCCTATTTTTTTTTTTTTTTTGGTGGTACTGGGGACGGAACCCTTCTACCTCCGGGCTACACTCCCAGACCTATTTTTATATTTTTTTATTTGGAAACAGGGTCTCCTAAGTCAGCGCGGCTGGCTTCGAACCTGCGCTATCCTCCTGTCTCAGCCTCCCAAGCGCAGGGATTACAGCTTCCACATATGTGTCTCTGAATCTTTACAAATAGATCAGTCTTATCTTCTTAACCTCTAAAGGAGCTATCAGTGTCCTATAGTTCATTTAATGGATGGTGGATTAATGAACTGTAATTTTCTGTCCTATATGTTAATATAGTTCTTAATTCCCATTCAACAGGGTTATAAAACCAAACCATTCCCAAAAGCCTTTTAGATGAGGGGTTTTATATACATGTCCTGCAGACTAAGATGGTGCCTCTTTCTTCCTCTCTATATCTCCCCAGAACCCAGTACAAGGCTGGCTTCCCAAGGGCAATACTTAATGCTATCTAAAAACATGGGCTGTTTTCCTCAGCTCCCTCCTCACCTGTAAGCTCTGCAGAACATTCAGGAAGTCATTCATCCCCGTGAGATGCTCTACATCTTGGAAGACAGAAACAAGCAAAGTGGGGATGATGGCAATAGAGCGTGTCAGAATCACCCGGGCAAAACGGGACCATTTTAGGTTCAGGAATCCCTGGGGAAAAAACAGGAACAGAATGACTGGTTGGATCAGAAAGGATTGGGGAGGTTAGGTAGGAACCTTGTAGGAAATAACAAAGGGCTGTGTCACTTCTCTGTTCACACCAGAACATACCTCCATGACAAACTGACCAGAATAGGTTCCTGTCATGGTGGAGCTCTGTCCTGCAGCCAGGATCCCCACTGCCCAGATGTAAAGTGCTGCAGGCCCGAAGTAACATCCCAGCACAACGCCCTGGGACAGAAAGATAAGCTCGAGTCAGTCACTTGCTTAGATGACCCCCAACAGCATTTCTGTGGCACGTCCCTTCTCTGCTAATCACACCAAGTGCTGTGCAGGGCAGTTTCTTCAAAGCCAGGCTCGGGTCTTGATGCGACTCTAGAGGCTGTCAATCTTAACTTTGCTGGATGCTCCTTCGTTCCTCAACTTCGTCATTTCCTTCTCCACGCTCCTAAAGCCTTCATCTACAACCTACATCTTAAATACTGAAACAACAAGCCAGGCGTGGTGGCGCACGCTTATAATCCCCACACTTGGGAGGCTGAGACAGGAGGATCGCACAGGTTCAAAGCCAGCCTCAGCAACTTAGTGAGGCTCTCAGCAACTTAGTGAGACTCTGTTTCCAAATAAAGTGTAAAATAGGTCTGGTAGTATAGCCTGGAGGTAGAAAGCCTCTGGGTTCCACCCCCAGTACCACAAAAAAAAAAAAAAAAAAAAGAAAGAAAGAAAAAAATACTGACAACAAAAGTCTACACCACATCTCCCAAGTGATATTCCTTAACACATTATTCTGAGCCAGACTTGGTGGTGCATGCCTGTAATGCCAGTACTTGGAAAGCTGAGACAGAAGGATTGCAAGTTCAAGATTAGCCTCAGCAAGTGATGAGACTCTCAATAATCTAGTGAGACTCTGTTTCAAAAAAAAGGACTGCAGGTCTATGTTGAATGTAGAATGCCACTGGGTTCAATCCCCAATACCATAGAAAAACAAACAAAAAATCCAAAAAGAAAAAACCCCACTATTCTGGAAAATGCCAGTATGACTGCAGAAAAGTTTAAGTAAACTTGGGAAATGATGCAACAGTGTATCATCTACTCTTAGAGGATCAACATGCAATCAGCATAACTGGGGAAAAAACACATTTAACCACTATTTTCTTTTTTATGCTACTGGGGGTTGAACCCAGGGACTCTTAACACTGAATTATATCCCTAGCTCTTTTTATTCTAGTATTATAACATCTCTCAGCCAGGCGTGGTGGCGCACGCTTGTAATCCCAGCATTCGGGAGGCTGAGACCTGGAGGCTCGCAGTTCGCAGACAGCCTCAGCTACTTAGTGAGGCCCTTCGCAACTCAGTGAGACCCTGTTTCAAAATAAAGAATAAGCGCACGCTTGTAATCCCCACGCTTGGGAGGCAGAGACAGGAGGATTGCGCAGGTCTGAAGCCAGCCACACTGGCTTAAGAGACCCTATTTCCAATAAAATAAAATAAAATAAAATAAAATAAAATAAAATAAAATAAAATAGGTCTGGGAGTGTAGCCTGGAGGTAGAAGGGCTTCCAGGAACCCAGTACCACCAAAAAAAAAAAAATAATAATAATAATAATAATAATAATAATAATAATGATGAAGAACAAAAAAAATACGGCAGGAGGTATAGCTCGGAGGTCAAATGACCCTGGGTTCCATCCCCAGACCCCCCAAAAAAGAGATAACATCTAGCTGGGCGTGGTGGTGCACGCTTGTAATCCCTGCGCTTGGGAGGCTGAGACAGGAGGATTGTGCAGGTTCGAAGCCAACCTCAGCTGGATTAAGAGACCCTGTCTCCAAATAAAATATAAAATAGGCCTGGGAGTGTAGCCCAGAGGTAGAGGGCCCCTGGGTTCCATCCCCAGTACGACCAAAAAAAAAAAAAAAAGATAACATCTCTCTAAGTTGCCCAAGCTGGCCTTCAACTTACAATTCTTCTGCCTTAGTAGCTGGGTGCCACAGCTCTCTGCTACAACACTTTTCTTTTCTTTTTTTTTTTTTTGCAGTACTGGGGATGGAACCCAGGAGCATTCTACCTCTGAACTACAGCCCCAGCCCTATTTTTCACTTTTTATTTTGAAACAGGGTCTCACTGAGTTGCATAGGGCCTAAGTAGCTGAGGCTCCTAGATCCTCCTGTCTCAGCTACCCAAATGCTGCACCACCACACCCAGCTGCTACACTTTCTTAACTCACTCCACTAACATCCTGCAGAACATTATACTATAATTAATTAATTTTGCAGAACTGGGGATGGAACCCTGGGCATTCTACCTTCAAGCTATAACCCCAGCCCTATTTTCTATTCTTTATTTTGAAACAGGGTTTAAGTTACAGAGGGCCTAAGTAACTGAGGCTGTCCTCGAACCTGAGATCCTTCTGCCCCAGCCTCCCAAGTTCTGGGATTACAAGTGCACCACTACTCTCAGCTTATAGAACATTATATTGTCACCACCAGTTTGGAAATTGCTGGTGTATAAACCATCTTTCCAACTCCTCCTTGATTCCTTTCCAGGTGGTCCAAAATATCTGCTCAGCATCTCAACTTTTGAAATAAGTGACAATCCAAGAGCCGGGTGTGGTGGTGCATGCTTGTAATCCCAGCGCTTGGGAGGCTGAGACAGGAGGATCACACCGGTTCAAAGCCAGCCTCAGCTACTTAGTGAGACCTTGTTTCGAAATAAAGTATAAAATAGGTCTGGGAGTGTAGCCTGGAGGTAGAAAGGCCCCTGGGTTCCATCCCCAGTACCCACCACCCCCACCACCACCACCACCACCCACACAAAGATAAAGAAAGAAAGGGAAAAAAGAAATAAGTGACAATCTAGAGGATAAAGTATGCTCAGAACTGAACTAATGAAAAAGACCAGATAATATGCTAAGAAGTTTGAATCTAAAGCAAAGATCGCAAAATTCAGCAAGCTTACCCCTTTGTAGATGTCCACAGCCAGAGTTGAGTTATCATCAGGAAAGAGATGAGCATGGGGACTGCTGCTATTTTTACAGACATTAACCTAGAACCCAAAGAAATTTAAGCTGGAGGAAAACCCTGGACGTAGGATGTGATGTGGGGAGAGACTGGCAGATTGGTTTTTGTTTTTTTTTTTTGGTGGTACTGGGGTTCCTGGGAGCCCTTCTACCTCCGGGCTACACTCCCAGACCTATTTTATATTTTCATTTGGAAACAGGGTCTCTTAAGCCAGCGTGGCTGGCTTAGAACCTGTGCGATCCTCCTGTCTTCGCCTCCCAAGCATGGGAATTACAAGCGTGCGCCACCACGCCCAGCAGATTGTTATTTTTGAACTTCCTCCACAATTTTTCCACATCCTCATATCATCAAAAATCTTTACTGAGTTAGAGAAAACAGGGTAATACACAAATGTCAGGGCATTTTAAGTGAGGACAGGGCCGGGCGTGGTGGCGCAGGCTTGCAATCCTAGTACTTGGGAGGCTGAGACCGGAGGACCACTGCTCAAGGCCAGTGTCAGCTACGTACTGAGGCCCTCTGCAACTCAGTGAGACCCTGCCTCAAAATAAAGAATAAAAAATAGGGCTGGGAATGTAGCTTGGAAGTAGAATGTCCCTGGGTTCAATCTCTAGTACTGAACAAACAAACAAACAAACAAACAAACAAACCAAAAAACCTGAGGACAGGAAGAGAGACCCTCAAGAAATGTTTAAACAGGGGAAGATATGCAGACTAGGGAGCCCTTAGTCAAAGCAGAACCTAGAGTCAGAGATCTTGCTAATAGGGGGGAAAAATGGTGACCAAAACTACATAGGCAAGCCAGGCATGGTGGTGCATGCTTGTAATCCCAGCATCTGGGAGGCTGAGACCGGAAGATCATGGTTTGCAGACAGCCTCAGCTACTTAGTGAGGTTCTCCACAACTTAGTGAGACCCTATTTCAAAATAAAGAATAAAAATAAGGCAGGGGGTGTAGCTCAGAGATTGAATGCTCCTGGGTTCTATCCCCAAACCTGCAAACAAACAAACAAACAAAAAAAAAAAAAAAAAAACAAACAAACAAAACTACATAGGTAAGCTGGGCATGATGTCACACACTTGTAATACCAGTACTTGGGAGGCTGAGACTGGAGGATCAAAGATTCATAGCCAGCCTCAGTTACTCAGTGAGGCTCTCCACTACTTAGTGAGACTTGGATTCAGAATAAAGAATAAAAACAAGGCTGTGGGTGTAGCTTAGAGGTAGAATGCCCCTACCTCCAAGGAAGCATCCATGGGTTCAATCCCTAGTACTGCAAAACAAAAGTCAAAAAACAAACTACAAAGGCAGCTGGGTATGGTGGCACACGCTTGTAATTCCGGTTCTTGGGACTCAAAGACAGGAGAATCACAGGTTTGAATCCGGCCTCAGCAACTCAGTGAGGCTCTCAGCAACTTGGTGGACTCTGTCCAAAATAAATAATAAAATAGAGGCTGGGTGTGGTGGTGCACGCTTGAAATCCCAGCATTCGGGAGGCTGAAACAGGAGGATTGTGGTTTACAGACAGTCTCCGCTACTACTTAGGCCCTTTGCAACTCAGTGAGACCCTTTTTCAAAATAAAGAAGAAGCCAGGCGTGGTGGCACACGCTTGTAAACCCAGCACTTGGGAGGTTGAGACATGAGGAAGCCAGCCTCAGCTACTTAGTGACGCTCTCAGCAATTTAGTGAGACCCTGTTTCCAAATAAAATATAAAATAGGTCTGGGAATATAGCTCGGAGGTCAAAGCCCCTAGGTTCCACCACCAGAAAAAAAAAAAAAAAAAAAAAAAAAACCTGCAAAATAAAAAATAAAAAAATAGGGCTGGGGGTACCACTCAGAGGTAGAATGCCCCTGGGTTCCATCTCTAGTACTGCAAAATAAATAGATAAATAAATAAAATAGGGCTGGGGGATGTATCTCAGAGGTAGAATGCCCCTGAGTTTTCTTAAGAAACACACACACACACACACACACACGCACGCACGCACGCACGCACGCACGCACACGCACACATAGCCTACACAGGCATATCAGGAATCCAGAGGACTCAAAATTGTAATATCAAAGCAAAGTATGTCCTCATCACATTTTCTATTTCTTGTTTGCTGACTCCTCCCAGCCTGTCCTTAACTCCACTAGCAAGACTGGAAAGTAAGCAGGCAGAGGTTGATATGCAGGAAACAAAAGAGATGATGAAAGCTAAACAGCTGTGAAGCCACCCACTCAACAGCATGAGGTACTCTGGAGTCTAAGACTGGCTCTCTTCCCAGCCCAAAGCAGGGACAGTTGGGTCCGGCGTGGTCAGCCCCACACTGTACACTCTGACTCGGGCACAGTGATGGGGATGGGGGAGCAGGATGGAGGCAACAGATCTTTTTCCCTTAGGCTTCAAGTTGTATTTTCCTGCCCCATTCCACCCATGACCCAGGTTTACTCACCACCTGCTCGTTGGTTTTCTCAAAAAAGGCTTCCGCAAAGACTGAGACGACAAAGACATTAATGATGAAGGAGACAAAGAGGGCAATGCAGGACTCAATAAAAAAGTACTTATTGGCTTCTCGAACTTCTTGCTTATTGGCCCGGTTTATTTGTCTAGACTAGAAAGATAACAGAAGCAGTCAGATTTTGACCAGCTGGGGCCAGTTTCCCTGTAACATATCAGGACTTTGGAGTCAGCTAAGAGATTAAGAGGACAAATAACTGACTAGATGAAATATGAGTGACCCAACATTCACCTAAATCCTACTTCACTAAGCAATCGTGAATTTCCTACCCTCTGACAGCAATGTACAATCCCTGAAGAGTGACCAATGACTAAAGGACTACTGAACTCTCAGGTGCTGTGGTTGGGAAGACCACTGACCTACAGAAACAAGCCGATTCAGTTCTAAGGGTATACGTATAATACCAACAATTAGAAAGGTCTCTGATGTCTCCCAGTAAATGACTATATAAGACTGTTAAAACTTAGTTGGGCTCCTTTACTCTTGATCTCCACAAAGCCACTCAGGCTTTGGAGATTTAAATACAAGAGGTTTGTATATGTTCAGACCTTTTATGAAGAACCCAGCCCTAGCTTCTACATGGAGACAGCAATCCCTGGCCACTTTGGTGATAAAAACACAGTCCAAGCATATGAGGATTATATATATATCCAGCCTTGGTCATTATCTTATCCTTCAGGGTTCAGGAGATGAAAACTAGGTTTGTGTCCCATGCAATTAAATGAAAAGAAGTCATGAACTATGCAGAAGGTCAGTGAGATGAGGGTTGCTCACCTTGACTAAGGCAGAATGCAGGTACATGTTGTGTGGCATGATGACAGCTCCCACGATGCCCACAGCTTGCTCAATCTGTGGGGTGCTACAGCCAGAACAAGATGGCACAAACATGCCCTTGAGTACCTGGCTCTGGTTGGGTTTCACTGTAATATACTATATACCAACATAATAATTATTAGTCTTTACTGGAACATGAGACAAGACAGAATTCATAAAAAACAAGCAACAGCTGGTCACAGTGGAGGGTGCCTAAGTTCCCAGATACTTGGGAGACTGAGGCAGGACAATTACTCTAACTCAGGACTTAGAGGCAGACTTGAGCAACATAGTGAGATCCTCAAAAACAAAACAAGTCAGGCCCAGTGGCCTATGCCTATAATCCCAGTACTTAAGAGGATGAGGCAAAAGGATGAGAGGCTTGAGGTCAGCACGTAGTAACTGGTGAGATCCTGTTTCAAAAATTAAGAGTAAAACATAGGCAAGTGTAGTATATACTCCTGTAATTCCAGGACTTGAGAGGCTGAGATAGGAGGATTGCAAGCTTGAGGTCAGGCTCAGCCACATAGCTAGAACCTGCTTCAAAATAAAAAATAAAGCCAGGCATGGTGGTGCATGCTTGTAATCCCAGTACTTGGAACACTGATACAGGAGGATTGCAGGTTCATGGCCAACCTCAGCTACTTAGTGAGGCCCTCGGAAAATTAGTGAGATTCTGTTTCAAAAATAAATAAATAAAAATTAGGCCTGGGGATGTAGCTCAGAGGCAGAATGTCCCTGGGTTCAATCCCCAGTACTAAAAAAAAAAAAAGTTAGCATGGTGGTGCATGCCTATAATCCCAGTACTCTAAGAGGCGAAAACAGGAGGATTACAGGTTCAAGGCCAGCCTTGGCAACTTCGCAAGATCTTATCTTTTTAGGTGTGTGTGTGGTACTGGAAATTGAACCCAGGGGCATTCTACCTCTGAGCTACACCCCAGCCCGATTTTATTATTTTGAAATAGGGTCTTGCTAGGTTAATGAAAATCTCTCATTACTTGCTAAGACTGTCCTCGAACCTGCGATCCTTCTGTCTCATCCTTCCAAGTACTGGGACTTATAAGAGTATGCCACCAGGCCCAGCTAAGATTCTGTTTCCAAATAAAAAAAAGATAGAGACAGGAATGGTGACATCTGCTTGTAATCCCAGTACTTGAGAGGCTGAAACAGGAGGATCCTTGGTTTGCAGCCAGCTTTAGCTACTTAGGCCCTTTACAACTTGAGACTCTGTTTTAAAAATAAAGAATTAAAAAAAAAAAAAAAAGGGCTGGAAGTGTAGCTAGGAGGCAGAATGTCCCTGGGTTCAATCTCCAGCACCAATACATACATACATACATACATACATACATACATAGGGCTGAGGGCGTAGCTCAGCAGCGGTATAGAGTGTTCCTGGGTTCAATCCCCAGTATCACAATTAAATAAACAAACAAATAAGGCTGATGAATATAGCTCAGAGGTAGAATGCCCTTGGGTTCAATACCCACCAACACCTGCACATGTGCCGACGTACATGTACAAAGTAGGTGAGATGAGACTCAGCAGTGGAGTATTTGTCTAGTTTTTGCAAGGCCATAGGTTTGATCTACAGCACAAAACAAAAATAAATAAACTATAAAAAACAACCCACAAGCCACACAAGGGGCTTACTACCAGGGAGTCAGAGAATTCAGGACTAAGTTCTCTATAGATATTTTACATCATAAATTAGATGTACAAAACAGATATGTATAGAATATAATTTATGTTCTAAAGAAATAAAATGACTGCTAATGGTCTTACTGTTACTTGCTCCACAGTAACTCTACTATGAGGCAAATCCAAGAATATATATTCAATTCTTTTTTTTTTTTTGGTGGTACTGGGTTCCTGGAAACCCTTCTACCTCTGGGCTACACTCCCAGACCTATTTTATATTTTCATTTGGAAACTGGGTCTCTTAAGCCAGTGAGGCTGGCTTCGAACCTGTGCAATTCTCCTGTCTCTGCCTCCCCAAGCGCGGGGATTATAAGCATGCGCCACCACACCCGGCTATATTCAATTATTGATCATTCACACTTAACATGCTTCTGCTCACTAACATTCACCTATAAATCACCTATTTCTGGCACAGTGCAGAGTCAAAGACTCATTTATAAAAACTCCTCATACATATTTTTCTCTGGCTCAGCATTCTTGGAAGCCTTGGGTTAATGGACACAATCTACTCATAGATTAGATATAGTTTTTAAAGTTTACCCAGCTAGTAAGCACAAACCAGTTTATAACAACTAGAGACAGAAAGGTGCTATAAACTGCAAATTGGGGCAAAAGCCAAAAATACCTAGTTTATCACCTATAATTTATTATGTCTTTGAGTACAGTGAGAGTTCAAGCTGAAACTAATATAAACTTAGATGAGCAAAAACAGAAACATTAAGTTAGCAGCCAATAACCCTGACAAAATAGAACCACTCTAAGTTTACAGCCCCAAATAACCATGCAACTCCCTCCTTAGCCCTCCTCAAAGCTGTCCTGCTATCAAGATGGCCAATTTGAGATCACAGAGAGTATAATTTGGAAAGTTCTAGAGATGCTAATAATTTTTCATCTAGAAATCTGTAGGTTTTACTGCAAACATATCTTTGCTACAGACTATATTTCTTCAAAATTAAGCCAGGGATAAACTGACTTTTTGTTGATACATGCAATACAATTAAACCACATAGGTAATATTACTATATTTTGCAGTGAAATGCTAAAAACAAAACAAAACTTTATTTTAAAAAGTTCATGAATAGCCTAAAACACTTGCCTCATATCCAAATGTGAGGGCCATAATAGTGATGAGAAAGCCAAAAAATGCTTCAAGCTTCCGCAAGCCTACAGAGGAAATGCAGCAGTGAGCTCACAGATGGCCAACTTCCCAGCAGCCATGATGGAAAGCCACCCTCTCCCCCACCCTCCTTACCATATTTGTCCAAAAAGAGAAATACAAAAGTATCTGCGATGGTGATGAGAACTCCACCCCACAGGGGAATCCTAGGTTAGAGATTTAAAAGAAAAGACAGAAAAGAAAAAAGGATATTAAGACAATAGCTCTACTGATACAGAGCACTTGGAGAAGCTAGGATGTTGGGGAGGAGGGACAATGGCAGGGAGCCAATCTTGGGTAATTGAAGATCACAGCACTAACTTAAGTCTATTCACTCAAGCTCTGGTTAAGAGGCTACTTACTTTAAGACACAAATGTGGAAGGAGCTTAATACCTTCATGGGATAAACTAACATAAAAATAACTGCGATACAAAAATGCCACTCTATAACAGGAATATGTATAACCCACCACTGGAATTAAAGACATGGATTACATCTGCTGGGAGAGAAAAAGGTAGTTCCAGAGGATGTCACAGAAGAATTAATACTTGAGTTTAATCTTCAAACTTGAAAGAGTTGGGTTTTTATTTCACCTTTAGTTTGTTTGTTTGTTTGTTTGGTGGTACTGGGGGTGGAACCCAGAGGCTTTCTACCTCCGGGCTATATTCCCAGACCCATTTTTCTATTTTATTTGGAAACAGGGTCTCACTAAGTTGCTGAGAGCCTCACTAAGTAGCTGAGGCTGGCTTTGAACCTGAGCGATCCTCCTGTCTCAGCCTCCCAAGCGCGGGGATTACAAGTGTGCGCCACCACGCCCGGCCTTATTTCACCTTTGCTTTGAAATTGAGCAAAACACTAGTAACTTTTTAGGAGAAAACCCTCACCTTCCAGCAGACAGGAGATTGATGGCAATGGATGAGCCAATGACTTCCTGCATATCTGAGCCAATGATAGCTAACTCTACCATTAGCCACAGGATGATTCGTGGGACCTACAAGGCAGAGAGTTAATGATGATTCATTTCAAGATTGTTCATTTCTCTACAGTTTGAAGTTTGAAATTTGGTACAGATTCAGCACATCACTCACTGTGGCCCCAGATAGAGAAGGAAAGTGCATCCACATGGTGAAGCCTTTAAACTAAGGTCAGGGTGCCAACTGACCTTATTTCTTTTCCTCCTTCCTTCCCAGTCAAGAGGGGAATACAATTTCCATTCACTAATTTCCCCCCTTAACGTCTTCCCTAAAAACAACTCTAAAAGCTTTAGGGGAGAATAAGTATGTCAATATGGTCAAATAGGGATTATGAGAAAAAAGCAAATGACTACAGAAGAAAACACCTATTCTGACCGCAGCTGAAACAAGGTACACCAATATGAAAAGGGGTGGGGGTCATTTTTAAAATAATAATTGACAACAACAATAATAATACATGCAACAAAAGCAAGGAGTGCATCCTTGTAATCCCAGTATTTGGATTTCATCATAATATATATAATGCAGACTGATGAAGCAAGACGGTGTTTAGAGGAAGAGCACCCCCCGCACCCGCATGGCTGAGCACTGGTAGATGCATCGAGTGCATGGTAAACATTTCATCAGTTTTTCCAAGGAAATCTGAGGAAAAGTGAAAAGTGAATCTTAAATATGGAAGGAGGGGAAATATGTGACTTGGCAGCAAAAGGAGCAAGAAATGTCCCTTGGTATTCCCAGGCTTTAGGACCACTGGCTCCTACCCATGTCCTCCAGTGTTTCAGTATACAGGGACCAGCACAGACTGCCAGACACACAGATTCCTATATGGTGAGAAACAAACAGGATCGCCTCACCTTGGGATACTGACGGTGACAGACTTCAGCAAGATGCAGCCCAGTGACCACTCCCAGTCTAGCTGCAAGACGCTGGAGCAACAGCCCCACGATGGTGGCCAACAGAAGGACCCAGAGCAACTAGGAACACAACCCCCACAACACTCATTAGACAACGAGGCTTTTATGTTTCATTATTTGGCAGTGTAAATCGTAAATACGACATGCAGGAAAATGCTCAGATCAGGGATCAAGTGACCTGAGTTGTATATCAGATCCTACACATGACCTGCTAAGTACCTTGTTCCTTCCTGAGCCTCAGTTTCTCTCACTGCAATTTATTCTTAGTTCATGGAAACTATGTGGATAAAATAAAAGACCAGATAGGAAGTACTTCTCACATAAGCATCACTGCCGATGAAGAACAGTTGACCCCGGAACAGTATGGAGGGGTTGGGGGAATCAACCCGCTATGTAGTTGAAAATCCACATATTCCTTTGATTCTCCCAAAACTTAACTAGTAATAGCCTGCTGTTGCTTGGAAGCCTAACTGACATACAGTCAATTAACACATATTTTATATATTATATATGGTGAAAAATTTATAATTGAAACAAATCACTTTTTGCTATAATATGCAATTTTCTAGAGATATGAACTGCTTACATGAAGATGATTAGCATTATATTACATGGCATGGTTTTTTGTATGTAGTTTTTTTTTTTTTTTTTTTGGTGGTACCAGGGATGGAACCCAGGGGCATTCCACCTCTGAGCTACATTCCCAGCCCTATTTTTTTTTTTTTAATCCTTTACTTTGAAACAGGGTCTCACTAAGTAAGTTGTGGAAAGCCTCACTAAGTAGCTGAGGCTGGCCGCGAACCTGTGATCTTCCCATCTCAGCCTTCCAAGTACTGGGATTACAAGCATCTCTGAGGCACACCTCTAGCCCTTTTTATTTTGAAACAGGGATTTCACTAAGTTGCCAAGGCTGATCTCAAACCTAAGATCCTCCCATCTCAGCTTCCCAAGTACCAGGACTACAGGTGTACACGACACGCCCCACCACATAGCATAAACGGAGACTTGTAACATGAGCTCACAGTGACAGCAACAGGAGGTGGTAATGAAATTATTGCAGTATATGCTATAACTAATTTTATGTATTTGCTTATATTTCTCCCAACTATGGTATCTTGCATGAACTACTTGTGTGCATAAGTTCTGATAAATTTAATTTTTTATAATAAATTTGAATATATTTCATAGTAGTAATGGTAAAACATTATTATCTACATATATTTTATACATTCATGACATACTTAATATTTTCTTAATATTTCTAGGTTATGTAGCTCATCTATGAGTTTTTTTCAAAGTGTTAAAAATCTCCAAAAAGAGAATCCACATAGAAGTGGATCTGCATACAAGTTGTTTAAGAGTGAACTGCATCTGCACGCAGCCCTCAGGCTATTCTATAAGCAGGGTAGAGGAAGGGATGTGAGAGTGTACTAAACTTGGTTAATGTGGAAGAGGGAGGACAAGATGTTCACCTTAAATCCAGCCACTGCTCCAGACTGCAAATCAGATTCAATGTTTCCTGGATCCAGATAGGCAATGCTCATAAGAAAGCCTGGTCCCGTGAATGCCCAGAGTTTACGAAAGCTAAAACAAGAATACTGTGCAAGAAAGAAAAAGAGATCAAACTGAGCGTCACCTCCAAAATACTGGTCTAATTTGTCTATTTTATCACAGATGAAGCAGCAACATTAGCTTCATAAGAACAAAGGATTAGGCTGAATTTTACATAGGTCTAAGTTGTCTTCCTCCTTTTCTCTCCTTCACTCCCTCTTTTTCTACCAGGGATTGAACCCAGGGTCATTTTACCACTGGGCTACACTCCCCGCCCTTTCTTATTTTGAACACGGTCTCACTAAGTTAGAAAGAGCTAGACTTGAACCTTGGGCCTGCCTGTCTCAGCCTCCCAGGACTGAGATTACAGGTGTGCCGCCTCACCGGCCGCTATGGAGCTGCAGCCATCAAGCAGATCTTTCACTCACAAGCTTTCCCTCAGCAACAGTGTTTTACCTCAAGGACCTGCCACTAACCTCCTCCTCAGGAATGGCAATCTTCTCATTAAAGTAGGTGGCGAAGGGCTCCTCCGACTGCCCGGTGGACTGTGGAAGTGAGGAGCTGCTATAGGCACAGTTGATGTTACCAAGACTCGCAGAGTCCCCATGATCTTCAGAAGCACCATCTGAATTAAGATATTTGAAATGAGAGTAATAAAAATGAAAAAAACATACTAACAACTCATCGTCAGCAATACTGAAACCCAATCACCCTCCCCCCATTTTTGTGGTACTAGAGATCTATCCCAGAGCCTAGTACATGCTAGGCAAGTGCTCTATGGCTAAACTACATCCTTAGCACCTAAAATTAAAAATTTTAATACCTAAAATGTACAAGAGACTAATGTAATCTAGCTCAGTATCATTTAATACTTTATAATTTAATACTTTTTATATTTCTAAATAACTTTATTTTTGACTAGGTAATATTTTCACATAGTAAAAAATGCAAGTACTAAAAAGCCTGCTCTGTATAAATTCCACTTCCTCTCTCTCTCTCCAGTCACTCTGCACTAGAACAGTTTTAACACTAATCTCACAATGATATACTACTCTACATTTTTTTTTCTGGTACTGGGAGTTGAACCCAGGAACATTCTGCCTCTGAGCTAAACCCCCAGCCACATTTTTTATTCTTTATTTTGAAACAGGGTCTCATTGGATTGATGAGTGCCTTACCACTTACTAAGGCTGTCCTTGAACTTGTGATACTCCTGTCTCAGCCTACCAAGTACTAGGATTATAACTGCACAACTACACGCGGCCAGTACTCCACATTTCTACTACTCAGTAATCTTAGGTTCATTTCCTCTTCCTCTAAAAACACTGACATATAAAACTCAAAATACAGCACTCCCAGACCAGACTGGTAACCTAAAATCCTAACTTTTAAAAGAAAAGATGTAGGTTAGTCTACTGGAACATCTCCCCCAACATGACCGTTTGGTAGGAGTACTCAAAAAATCACCGTTGGACATTACACCTGTCAGCCTTCTGAAAAAATGCACAAGTTGCAAACTCATGGCTCAGGCTAAAACCTGACACTGCAGGGAAACTTGGCAGCAGGAACACTGCGCATCATCTGTAGTGAAAAGCTGCTGGTCACAGGTGCCCTGTGATCACAGCACCCTCACGATATTCAGCCCGATATCAGTATTTACCTGAGATCTGCATTTTACAGTTAATCTCTTTTTTTCTCTTTTTTTGGTAGTACCAGGGATTGAACCCAGGGGAACTCTACCTCTATACTATACCCTCAGCCCTATTTTTTATTGTTTATTTTGAAACAGGGTCTCATTAAGTTGCTCAGGCTGGCCTTGAACTTTTGATCCTACTGTTTCAGCCTCTCAAGTAGTGAGATTACAGGAGTATGCCACCAAGTCCAGCTCTACAGTTAATCTTAAATGCAGAGAGTGGGAATGTCTGGGCTAAGGCTGGCTTAACCCATCAGAAATATATAAACTCCAGTTTGCTGCAGGCTTCAAGTGGCCATGATAAACCACAAAGCCTCATTCTCTATATTTCGAATAAATCTTTATAGCCTCCAACTATAAAAAAACAAGAGTTATGTGTCTGTGGAGAGCTTATCTATATCATTTTAATTCAGTGGCCCTGAGTTGATGAGAATATTTATTAAAAAATGAATAGAAATCCAAAAGGGGAAGCTAAGGTTTAAGAAGGATTAGTCAAAGCACTGAAGCTTAATAACAACACAGAGACTCACCCTGTATTTTACTGCTCCATATATATCTGGAACATCAGAAAGTATTGCTAGCAGCCAAGCCTGGGAATAGTCCTGTCCTTGAAAACATTACTTCTACTGAGTAGCTAAATGTGGCTCAACTCTGAACTGGAAATAAGATATAAGGCAGGTCTCTGGTTATAAATCCATTTTCATTTAAAGCCCAAGTCACTAGATTTCACTATGAAGAGCACTGTTAGAACAGATGACAAGAGGGAAAATAAGGTAAATTTCTGCTACTGACCTAAGTCTAATTCTAAATAAAAATTAGATAATAACACAAAGCTGTAAAAGTTACCATCTGGCATCTTCCGTTCAGGACCCAATACCATGGTGGATACCTGAGTTCCCGAGTTCTTAGAATAGGACTCTGGAAAGAAGAAAAGGAAGATAGAAGAATTATAAAAATTAAACTACCAAGTGCAGAATCAGCATTTTGTTAATTCTGTATGACTGAACCTTCACTGTGTGAAAGGGCATTCTTCTACTGAATTAGATAACCTTGAAAGTAATTATAGTTTTCAGAATATGATTAAGAGATTTTTAACAAATATAGAAAAATCTTTATGATGTTTTAGTGGGCAAGACTTCAAAACCAAATAGAAGCAAAAGGCATGTTAGTGATATAAGCAGATCTTTTTTAATAAGCACCTCCAGAGAGGCAATTACCCAGTTTCTGATTTAGCCTCCAAATTACCCCAAATGTCTAAAACAGGATTAATCTCTCCCAGTCTTTAAGGACATATATCTATTTTGTTCTACCTAATAATTTCAGCTCATGATTCAATCTGGGGGGAGTACTGCTAACATTGGTAGTGGAAGTCCACTATATTTCACAGCCTCCAATTTTTCTGAGCAAAGACTTCAGCTATAATGTTCCAGTTTCATTCTCCCACCCTCTTACAACTGGAAGAAAAAAATGAAAAAAAAAGGTCCAGCCACTCCTAAGATTTCAAAAAGAGCACTAGCACGACTAGGCCCAATCTGCAGGACACAAGCACTTCCAGGTGCTGCAGCATCTGTGGGGATGGGCTCAGGGTATCCCAGATGCCCGGCATCCTTAGGGGGAAGTTTAACTGTGAGGAGAAAAGATACCAGCATATGCATTAGGCTACAGACCACAGCACATTCTCTCATCAGCCTCACCAATAAGGCGGATTTTTAGAATTCTGATCTATTTACAATGGAATCTACATCTCAGTTCACTCCAAATTTAGAAAGGGAAAGACAAGCTGGGTGTGGTGGCACACACTTGTAATCCCAGCATTTGGGAGGCTGAGACAAAAGGATGGCAGTTGGTGGACAGCTTCAGCTACTTAGGCCCTTTGCAACTCAGTGAGACCCTGTTTCAAAATAAAGAATAAAAAAATAGGCCTTGGGTTCCACCCCCAGTACCACAAAAAAGTGGGGGAAGACAAGACAACATTTACTGATTACCTCCCCTGTTAAATCCAAGCAGTAATTATTTTACTAAGAAACTGATTAAACATCCCCTAAGCCATCTTTCACTGCTGAAAACACAGGCTTTTCCCACTCATGTCCCAAGTGTTTCTCCTATCTAAACATTCCTCATTTTCTTTTTTGGGTCATCTTTCAACCAATTGATTCTGTACCTATTTTATAGAATATCAGCACCCAGACCTAAAAGGGGTTTTTAGGCTTCCTCTGTTTTTTGGGGTACAAAACATACTGCTACCTGCAAATTTGGAAATATTATTTTCCCTCTCTATAGTTGCTGATGCCAAGCATTAGATTACCACAGACAAGCCGGGCGTGGTGGCGCACGCTTGTAATCCCCGTGCTTGGGAGGCTGAGACAGGAGGATCGCACAGGTTCAAAGCCAGCCTCAGCTACTTAGTGAGGCTCTCAGCAACTTAGTGAGACCCTGTTTCCAAATAAAATATAAACTAGGTCTGGGAGTGTAGCCTGGAGGTAGAAAGCCTCTGGGTTCCACCCCCAGTACCACCAAAAAAAAAAAAAAAATTAGATAGATAGATAGATAGATAGATAGATAGAAAGATAGAAAGAAAGAATAGGTCTGGGAGCCAGGCGTGGTGGCGCTTGTAATCCCTGTGCTTGGGAGGCAGAGACAAGGAGGATCGCGCAGGTTTGAAGCCAGTGGCGCTGGCTTAAGAGACCCTGTTTCCAAATAAAAAAAGATGTAAAAATGGGTCTGGGAGTGTAGCCTGGAGGTAGAAGGGCTTCCAGGAACCCCAGTACCACCAAAAAAAAAAATACCACAGACAATAGGTCATGTCTCTCCCCTCAGATTTTAACCACCAACTGACTAAAAAGCAACAGACCTAGCAACATCAACTAAGTCCAGTCCCTCTTTCAGCCAGTAATAACAGCCCTCACCTAAATGATACTTATAATCTCCCTTGGATCACAATCCTGGCATAGTGCCTTGGCACCCCCATTCTACCTCCAGCCACATGTGGAGCCATATTTTATTTTTTTATTTTGAAACAGGTCCCTATTACGTTACAGAAGGTGGCTGTGAATTTGTGATCCTCTTGCTCAGCCTCCTAAGTACTAGGATAACAGGTGTGAGCCACCATGCCCAGCCTGTTTTATATGTAATTATAATAAACTAGGATATCAGGTTATTTTAACCGACAATCAGAAAGTGCAAATCAGATCTGGAACTATGGCTCTTACAGGAAAAGGCACACTTGGCAGAAAAACTCAATAAGCACATAATTAGCTCTGGGCCATTCGGTATGAGACAAAGAACCCTCCTTTATACTTCAGTCAGTTCTGAGGACATTCTTACAAGTATAGTAATACCCAGAAATTATTAGATTGGACTGTTATTAGCTGACACTATGTTTAAAGCACAGAAATGTTTAATACATTTGAGGAAAATGTTTATCTGAAACAGTCTTTTAAAGGTTATATTCAAAATGTAAGCCAGCTGGGCATGATGGTGCATGCCTGTAATCCCAATACTAGAGAGGCTGAGATAAGAGGATCACAGGTTCACAGCCAGCCTCAGCTACTTAGTGAGGCCCTCCACAACTTAATGAGACCTCCTTCCTTTTTTTTTTTTTTTGGGGGGGGGGTACTGGGGATGGAACCCAAGGACATTCTACCTCCAAGCTACACCCCCAGCCCTTTTTTAAAATTCTGTATTTTGAAACAGGGTCTCACTGAGTTGCAAAGTGCCTCACTAAGTAGCTGAGGCTATCTGCGAACTGTGATACTCCAGTTCCAGCCTCCCAAAGGCTGGGATTACAAGCATGCTCTACCATGCCCAGCAAAACCTTGTTTCAAAATAAAGAATTAAAAAAAAAAAAAATGTAGGGTTGGGGGTGTAGCTCAGAGGTAGATTGTCCCAGGGTTTAAACCCCAATACAGCAAAAAAAAAAAAAAAAGGCAATCAGGGAGTGGTGGTGCATACTTGTAATCCAGTACTGGGGAGACTGAGACAGGAGGATTGCAGGTTTGTGGCCAGCCTCAGCTACTTAGTGAGGCCCTCTGCAACTTAGTGAGATCCTGTTTTAAAATAAAGAATAAAAAAATAGGCTTGGGGGTGTAGCTTGGAGGTAGAATCCCCCTAGGTTTAATCCTGTTACAGTAGGGTGAAAAAAAGGCAAACAATTGGTCTGGTAAGGCACATAGCTGGAATCCCAGCAACTGAGGGGGTGGGGGGCTAAAGCAGTAGGATCACAAGTTCAAAGACAGTTTGGGCAACTTAGTGAGAGCCTATCTCAAATAAATAAATAAATAAATAAATAAATAAATAAATAAATAAAATAAAAAGAGCTGGGAACATTTTTCAGTGGTAAAGCTTCTGGGTTCAATCCCTAGTACCAAAACAAAACAGCAGCTGAGGTACTAGTGTATTTTCCCTTAAACCTATAATCTGCAAGTGATTTTAGGTAGAAATATTTAAGGATACAATTTTAAATAATTATTAGTGGCATTCTAAGTAAACACTCTTGTGTCAAGTACATATGTAGCTAATAGAACACAAAAAGTCTGGCCACCTATGAATTTCAAGAATGTATTATTTCAAGAGAAGATGGATTCTAGATTCCAATTTTCTCATCACAGCTTTTAGTTAACAAACTATAAACTCAATTGTTTGCAGTATCTATAGAACAAAAATAGGACTGAGAATAGAAAGGCTCAGTTATGTTTACTGTGCTGCACAGTATTTATGTCTCCATGTGGATTTGTGATGCCTGTGGAAGCAGTAAAAGCTAATATTCGCAAGTTTTGCTCCCCAGGACTGCACCACAGCTTGTTCCAGTTGTTTTACTACATTGAGGAAAAGATTCAGAGTTAGGACACAAATGACTCAAATCAACCCAGCAATATTTTCATAAATATAATTAATATTCCGTAGATATTCTAGTGTATCCCCAACCAGTAAGTGTCACCTTCTCTAAAGCCCAATGTATTTCCTACAAACAGCAATCGAGTGGCCTGTTTAGATAGTGGATATAGTGGCTCACAGTCATAATCCCAGCAACTTGGAAGGCTGAGGCAAGACCATTAAAGTTAGGGTCAGCCTCGGCAATTTAATGAGGGACTCTTAGGAATTTAACACCCTGTTTAAAAAGAAAAAATAAGCCAGGCATGTGGCACATGCCTGTAATCCCAGTACTTGGGAGATGGAGACAGGAGGATCTCAGGTTTGAGCCCAGCCTCAGCAACTTAGTGGAGACCCTACTTCAAAACAAAAAGGACGAGGGGAGGGGGTAGCTTGGAGGTAGAATGCTCTTGGTTCAATGCTCAGTACCAAATATAAATAAATAAATAGGGCTCAGAGCATGGCTCAGGGGAAGAGCACTCCTGGGTTCAATCCCTAGTTCCTACCAAAAAAAAAAAAAAAAAAAAAAGAGTGGGGAGATAGAGCAATTAATAGAAAAAAGGGGAGCACTCAAGTTTCAATGTAATATGACTATTTCATCCCATTCCTTAACAAAAAAATTTTTTTGCCTTACTGGGGATGGAACCTAGGGACATTCTTCCAAGCTACACCCCCAACCCTATTTTTTATTCTTTATATTAAACAGGGTCTCACTGAGTTGCAAAGGGCCTAAGCAGCTGAGGCTGGCTGAGAACCATGATCCTTCTGTATCAGCCTCCCAAATGCTAGGATTACAAGCATGTGCCACCGCATCCAGCGCCTTATCAAAATTTTAAGGTTCTTTTACAGGATAAAAATACCAATAAAATAACATTTTCCTGCCTAAAATTTCAAAATTCTTTGCTCCAGGAATTCTACTCCTAAGAATAAATCTAAAGGGAACATTCACATAAGGAAGTATGTGCAAATATATTTCCCACAAGATTGTTTATAGTATCAAAGACTGAAAGAAGCCGGGCGTGGTGGCGCACACTTGTAATCCCAGCACTTGGAAGGTTGAGGCAGGAGGATCGCACAGGTTTGAAGCCAGCCTCAGCTACTTAGTGAGGCTCTCAGCAACTTAGCGAGACCCTGTTTCCAAATAAAGTATAAAATAGGTCTGGGAGTATAGCCCGGAGGTAGAAAAGCCCCTGGGTTCTACCCCAAGTACCACAAAAATAAATAGGACTAGGGGTATAGTTTATAGGTAGGATGCCCCCGGGTTTAATCTCTAGTACCATAAAAAAAAAAAGTGTCTCACTAAACTGCTAAGGGTCTTGCTAAATTTTTGAGGCTGTCCTATAACCTAAGATCCTTCTGTCTCAGCCTTCCAAGTACTAGGATTACAGGCATGCTACATTGTCTATTTTTTTATATTAATATGAACTGGAGATAGAAACCAGGGCTATGTACATGCATTAAACTTATCAAAGAAGCCAACACTCTGGGATGTTCAGCTGAACTCTCTCTGATAACACCTCTGCAATGGGTAATCAGAGATCTGCAGCTATAAATTGGCAAGCATGTTACGGTAAACTTAACTTACTACTAGTTTTTAGTGTCCAACAGCCACTAAGTTATAAAATAATGATTTTGTAGTTTCATCTGAATGCAAAAAAAAAAAACCCTTTCTGAGGAAAGCATTTACTTAATCCCGAACTGGGGTTAAGTGGCCCTCCTCCAAGTTCTTCAACATACCCACTGCATTCTCTTACCATGTTGTCTTGAAAACAGCTATTCCCTGGTACTACACTTTCAATATTCTGCAAGTCTAAAATTCTATGAAAATTAAGTTACCCTAAAAAGTAAACACTAACTCTATTAAATTCTAACACCAGCCAAGCATGGTGGCAACATGGTTGTAATCCCAGTACTTGGGAGGCTGAGACAGGAAGATCATGGACTCCTGGCTAGCCTCAGCTACTTTTTTAAAATATATTTTTATTGGTGCACTGTAGTCAAACATCTTAATGGAATAAAAAACTTGTGGAGATATACATGCACACAACACCCAATTAGCCTTTAACCAATTCCCATCTCATTCCCTCCCCTTCCAAGGAAGAGATAAACTGTAATTGATCAGGTGTGGAGAAGTAGAAACTCTAATACATTATTGGTGGGATTGCAAATTAATGCAACCACTTTGAAAAACAGCATGAAAGATCCTCAGAAGAATGAAAATGAACTTACCATATGACCCAGCAATACCACCTATGGGTATCTACCCAAAAAAATAAAAAACAAACTACCAAACCAATGCACGAGTACCTATGTTCATAGATGCATAATTCATTATTCCCAAACTATGGAAGCAGCCAAGATGTCCATCAACAGATGAGTGGATTACAAAACTATGGGATATGTACACAATGAAATTTTATCTAGCCATAAAGGAGAACAAAATTATGGCATCTAGCCGGGCGTGGTGGCGCACGCTTGTAATTCCCGCGCTTGGGAGGCAGAGACAGGAGGATCGCGCAGGTTCGAAGCCAGCCGCGCGCTGGCTTAGGAGACCCTGTTTCCAAATAAAAAAGTATAAAAAATAGGTCTGGGAGTGTAGCCCGGAGGTAGAAGGGCTTCCAGGAACCCCAGTACCACCAAAAAAAAAAAAAAAAAAAAAAAAAAAAAAAAAAAAAAAAATTATGGCATCTACAGGGAAATGTCATACAAAAAATAAGAAATCAGATGCTTTCCCTAATATGCAAAAACTAGGGAGAAATGGATAATAGGAGGAACTCTAGTTGGAGAAGGGGCTATACAGAGGATCAATTAAGGTGACCTATCTGAGGGGATGGGAGGGGGAAGATGGAAACTCTTTAAAGCACATGATATACTTAAACAAATATATCAAAGTCAATCACTAGGCCTCAGCTACTTAATAAGGCCCTCCTCAACTTAGTGAGACCCTGTTTCAAAATAAAAAATAAACTGGACATGGTGGCGCACGCTTGTAATCCCAGCATTTCAGAGGCTGAGACCTGAGGATCGTGGTTTGCAGACAGCCTCAGCTACTTAGTGAGGCCATCCATGACTTAGTGAGACCCTGTTTCAAAATAAAGAATAAAAAATAGGCAGGGGGTATAGCTCAGAGGTCGAATGCTCTGGGTTTTATCATCCCCAGACCTGAAAAAAAGGAAGGCAATGTTTAAATTTTTTACAAAAGGTTTCTTTAAAAGGCATCTTGTAATCCCTGTGCTTGGGAGGCAGAGACAGAAGGATCGTAGGTTCGAAGCCAGCCTGGCTGGCTTAAGAGACCTTGTTTCAAAAAAAAAAAAAAAAATATATATATATATATGTGTGTGTGTGTGTGTGTGTGTGTGTGTGTCTGGGAGTGTAGCCCGGAGGTAGAAGGGTTTACAGGACCCCAGTACCACCAAAAAAAAAAAAAAAAAACCCAGGGACTTTCATAGAGGCAACCAACAAAGTGTTTGCAAGAGAGTAACTGATTAGGCCAGGCATGGTGGCACATGCTTGTAATCCCCGCGCTTGGGAGGCTGAGACAGGAGGATCACTCAGGTTCAAAGCCAGCCTCAGCTACTTAGTGAGGCTTTCAGCAACTTAGTGAGACCCTGTTTCCAAATAAAATATACAAAAAGGTCTGGGAGAATAGCCCGGAGGTAGGAAGCCTCTGGATTCCACCCCCAGTACCACCAAAAACAAAAAACAAAAAACAAAAAAAAACAACAACAAAACAAAACAAAAAAACAAATGTAATACTCAAATGTTTACTAGAGAACAATAAGAATTGTGTGTTTCTTTTTTTCAATTGGGATAGTGGGGATTAAACCCAGGGGCATTCTACCTTTGTACCACACCCCAGCTCCCAGCCATACTGTATTTTTTATTTTGAAAGTTCTCACTAAGTTGCTGAGGGCCTCACCAAATTGTCAAGGCTAGTAGCAAAGCTGTGATCCTCCTGTTTCAGCCCTCCCAAGTACAGACATGCGCCACCACACCCAGCAGGAACTGTGATTATCCAAAATTTCCATTTGTCCCCAAGAAAAGATAAAAATTATCACATCTTCCTCAAATTTTCTTTTCCCTAAAGGTGAATTTTCAGGGTAAACACTTGACAGCCCTACTAAACCAACTATTAATCCAACACCTATGTCCTATGCCCTAAAAGATGTTTTTCATGAAAGGGAGCTCCTACCATGTGAACAATTAGAAATCAAGAACACTGACAGCCAGGCGTGGTGGCTCACGCTTGAAATCCCAGCGCTTGGGAGGCTGAGACAGGAGGATCGCGCAGGTTCAAAGCCAGCCTGAGCTACTTAGGCTCTCAGCAACTTAGTGAGACCCTGTTTCCAAATAAAATAGAAAATATGTCTGGGACTGTAGCCTGAAGGTAGAAAGCCCCTGGGTTCCATTCCCAACACCACAAAAAACAAAAACAAAAACTAAAATCTTGCTTGGCCTAACAGAATAGCACACACACAAAGTTTGCTGTTTCTCACCTGAGTTGAACTTTTGAGTATGTTTTGAGGTTGAAAGGAAAACTTGATATTGAGTCCATCAAAACATAAAAAAGGGAGAAGGAAGAAACAAGTATAGCTACACAGGCCTGAAATCCCTGTACTTGGGAGACTGAGAGATCAAGTTCAAGGACAGCCTGGGCAAGACCTCATTCCAAAATAAAAAGAGCTGGGGGTGTAACTTATTGGTAAAGTACCCCTGAACTCAATCCCCAATGCCACACACACAAAATAAATAAGAAAGAAATAAAGAAGGAAAGAAAGTAAGAAAGGAAATGTTAAGAGGAGAGAGGGAGTAAGACGTGGGGAAGAAGAGTACAGATGATAATGAAACCAGCTGCCTGGGTGTCAAAAATGATAACAGTAGGAAGAAATGTGGCAGGTTGTCAAGAAGTATTGACCTGATCTTTTGATAAAAATATCATTCATCAGCCAGAGACTTCAAAACTGAAAGACCTGGTACCCAGTAAATAGAATGCTCATGTTCTCTGCTCAGTGCTCTTAAGGCTGACCAGCTTCCAAACCTCCTTACTGCTCAAATGTCAGGTCACTGAAGTCTTGCTTCTAAGGCCTATATATCTTGGTCTTTATTCTCCCAGCTCTCACAGTGAGTTTCCTGCCAACTTCCTCCTAACCACACTTTACAGCAGTGTGTTTCCCTTTGGGATCGGGGGGGTCTAACCTGGCCTCCTGTACTGCCACCCCAAACTCTGAACAATTTCAAACACCCCTCTTTATAAGGGAAAAAAAGGTCCTATTAAAAAGTCTGCACCTACTTTTGTGTGTGTGTGTGTTAGTACTGAGGGTGGAACCAGAGGCTTTCTACCTCTGGGCTATACTCCCAGACCTATTTTTATACTTTATTTGGAAACTGATTCTCACTAAGTTACTGAGGGCCTCACTAAGTAGTGGAGGCTGGCTTCGAACCTGTGTGAACCTCCTGTCTCAGCCTCCCAAGCACTGGGATTACAAGCGTGCGCCACATGCCCAGCAGTGTGCCTACTTTTTGACTCAGAAAAAAATGTTTTGTTCTCATACTTTCTTAAATAATTTTTCTCTGGAAAATATGGAGAGTGATTATCATTAGATTCACTAGATTATATTAAATCCATTTATTCTTGTGTGTGTGTGTGTGTGTGTGTGTGTGTGTGTATAGTGCACACAAAAGTATGTGCCACCTCGCCTGGCTAAATCGATTTACTCTAATGACAGATTTTGGCTCTTAAATGTAAATTGACCCAAACAATGTTGTATGTGTGTTACTGATTGAACCCAGGGGTGTTCTACCTCTAAACTATAGCACCAGTCCTATTTTTATTTTTTATTTTGAAATAGGGTCTTCCAGCTAGGTGTGGTGACACACACTTGTAATCCCAGTATTTGGGAGACAGAGACAGGAGGATCAGAGGTTCAAGGACAGCCTCAGCAACTTAGCAAGGCCCTCAACAACTTAACAAGACCCTGTTTTAAAGTAAAGAATAGCTGGACGTGGTAGCGCATGCTTGTAATCCCAGCATTCAGGAGACTGAAACAAGAGGATCAACAGGAGGATCGTGGTTCACAGACTGGCCTCAGCTACTTGTGGGATCCTTTACAACTCAGTGAGAACCTGTTTCAAAATAAAGAATAAAAGATAGGGCTGGGAGCCGGGTGTGGTGGCACACGCTTGTAATCCCAGCATTCGGGAGACTGAGACCTAAGGATACCAGTTCGTGGACAGCCTCAGCTACTTAGTGAGGCCCTCTACAACTCAGTGAGACCTGGTTTCAAAATAAGGAATAAAAAATAGGGCAGGGGCTATAGCTCAGAGGTCAAATGTCCCTGGGTTCCATCCCAAGACCCTCAAAAAAAAAAAAAAAAAAAAATAGGGCTGGGGATGTAGCTCAGAGGTGGAATGCCCCTGGGTTTCATCCCCAGTAAAACACACACACACACACACACACTCACTCACTCACACAGAACAAAATAGGGCTGGGGGTATATCTCAGAGGTAGAATGACCACAGGTTCCACCCCCTAGTACCACCACAATAAATAAATAAATAAATAAATAAATAAATAAATAAATAAAACAAGGTCTCCCTAAATCACTGTTTGCTGGCCTAAGAAATACGATTTTCCTGTCTTAGCCTCCCAAGTACTAGGTTATAGAGGTGCCATACCACACCTGGCTTACTCTGACAATCTTTAGTGTATATTTTCCCCAATGTTCTGTTCCATTTCTTTCCCTTCCTTTTCTTTTCTTTGCAGTGCTGAGGTCTGAACCCAGGACTTTGCTCATACTTGGCAAGGGCTCTACCACTGACCTCTAACCCTAGCCCAGCATTTCTTTTCTTAAAGCAAAGGAAAATTATATGTAAAAATAAACACCTACTACTAAATTGTACAGCCAAGGCTGGGTGTGGTGGCTCATGCTTGTAATCCCAGTATTTGGGAGGCTGAGAAAGGAGGGGTGTAGCTTGAAAGCAGAATGCCCCAAGTTGAATTTCCAGTACCAAAAATATAAAAAGAAAAAATTCTTCAGCCATGCACATGCTTACTTCTGCTTTTTGACACCTGGCAGAATATTAATAATTAACTTAATAGCCTTCTCCTCTCATTAGAAAAAGTTTTTTTTTTGTGTGTGTGTGGGTCTGGAGATGGAACTTAGGGGCATTCGACCTCCGAGCTACACCCCCTGCCTATTTTTATTCTTTATTTTGAAACGGTCTCACCAAGTTGTGGAGGGCCTAAGTAGCTGAGGCTGTCCAGGAAAGGTGATCCTCCAGTCTCAGCCTCCAGAATGCTAGGATTCCTTACCAGAGATGAGACTGAAACAAAGAAACAAGAACCTCATACAATATGACCTACCAACAATAAGCACAGGACAGATCCAAAACCCTGATTTCCTAATAGATGATCTACTGAAAACCTTGGTCCTGACACTGATTAATGGGAACTAATCTAACCTTAAATTAAAAGCAAACATACAGGCAGGGTTGTGTATGCCTATAATCTCACCACTCAGAACACTGAGGCAGGAGGGTTGAAAGTTCTAAAGCCAGGCCTGGTAATCCCAGTATTTGGGAGGCTGAGATAGGAGGATAACCAGCCTCAGCTACTTAACGAGGCTCTTTGCAACTCAGTGAATTCCTGTTTCAAAATAAAGAAAAAAAAATAGGGATAGGGAGTAACTCAGAGGTAGATGCCCCTGGGTTCCATCCAGTACCGCAAAAAAAGAAGAAAAAAAGAAAAGAAAAAAAGTTCTGCCCAACTTAGCAAGACTCTGTCTCAAAATAAAAAAAACAAAAAGGGTCAAAGTCATATCTCAGTGGCCAAGCACCTTGTTTTCAACCCCATTAGAAAAATAAAATTACAGCCGGGCGTGGTGGCGCACGCTTGTAATCCCAGCATTTGGGAGGCTGAGACCTGGAGGATCGCGGTTCGCGGACAGCCTCAGCTACTTAGTGAGGCCCTCTGCAACTCAGTGAGACCCGGTTTCAAAATAAAGAATAAAAAAAAACAGGGCAGGGGGTGTAGCTCAGAGGTCAAATGCCCTGGGTTCCATCCCCAGACCTGCAAAAAAAAAAAAAAAAAACAAGTAAAAGAGTTGGGCAATAATGTGTTTTTGTTATCTCTTTATTATTGTTCTTGTTTGCTTTACTTTCCATTCTGACGACATTAAAATATACTTTATTGGTATTTTATTTTGTCCAGAATACCTGGAGGGCTCTTTCGTGTCTTTAGGGACTATTTAGTGTTAATTGTTCAATAAATATTAAATTATAAAAGGAATGATGGGGTACACAGCTGTAGTTCTAATTGCTCAGAAGGCTGAAGGCTCAGGTGGGATAATCACTTCAGCCTTTTTTTTTTTTTTTTTTGGCAGTACTGGAGATGGAACCTAGCTACACCCCCAGCCCTATTTTTTTTGTTCTTTATTTTGAAACAGGGTCTCACTGAGTTGCAAAGGGCCTCAATAAGTAGTAGTAACTGAGGCTATCCACAAACTGCGATCCTCCTGTCTCAGCCTCCCAAATGCTGGATTACAAGCATATGCTACCACGCCCAGCTAGCCTATGCATTCTTAGTATCAACCTGAACAACATAGTGAGACCTCATCTAATTATTTTATTTTTTATTTTTTTTGGTGGTACTGGAGATAGAACACAGGGGCATTCTACCTCCAAGATATATATACCCCCAGCCCTTTTGTTTATTTGAAACAGAGTCTTGCTAGATTGCTGAGAGTCTTGCTACATTGCTGAGGCTATCTTCAAACCTGTAATCCTCCTTTCTCAGCTTCCCAAGTACTAGGATTACAAGTGTAGGCCACCATACCTAGCTATGAGACCCCATCTTTAAAAAGCAGGGGTGTGGGACCTGGAGGGAAATGCTCTAAGAGTTTTGTGCATCTATCACTCTATACCCCAATATGATGTACAATGTACCAAATAAAAGTATTAAAAAAAATAAATGGCATACAGAGAATACAGAGTTCAGGTCTTCTAACTCCTTAGAGTCTGCCCATCAAATGCCCTTGCCTTCTTTTCTAAAGTATTTTATTTAAATCACAGAGACTCAGAGAGATGATAATAACGACAACAGTATTAGGGAGGCAGCCTTCCCTTCCTGCCTCAAACACACTCACTTTAAAGGTGTCAGTGTCAAGAGCCAGGCATGGTGGTGCACACTTGCAATCCCAGTACTTGGGAGGCTAAAAAGAAGGATCACAGGTTTGAGTATGTTTCAGCAGCTTAGTAAGACTCTGTTTCAAAATAGGAAAATAAATTAAAAATGGGCTGAGGGTCTAGTTCAGAGGTAGACCACTCTTGGGTTTAATACCTAATGTCCCCCCAACCCTCCTCACACACAAGATGTCATTTTCTTGCCTCCTCATTCAGGAACAAAGAGGTTTCAAAGGTGTTGTCCTCTCCTCTCACCAGGTTAATATTCAATTTTCAATTTTAAAGTATCTTAGTCCAAAGCTAAATAACTAAACCTACACGATCTGTACTGCAGTCAAATCTGGGCATCATGCTACTGCAGTAAGCAACACTCTTTTTCATAAATTCAAAAATTTTTACTTTGTGGTTTGTTCCTAATAAAGCTATATGTATAATAAACAGCACCTTTTTCTGTAATGGAGAATTAGAAGACAAAATAGTTTTCCACTGGAGTCTCTCAGCACCAAGAGGTATCGAGAGGGATTTTTAAGCCCACACAAAGGGCATACATCTATTCCCCAACAGCTGGATATATGTCCATCGTAAGTAGACAGGAAATAAAGATGTCTCATTGGACAGAACTTACCCAAGCTCTTAGCCCTGAATGTCAAACAGAAAATATCCTGCTTTGTGAATATCATTCTCCAACCTTCACTGAGTCAAAAACTGAACTAACGCTGCTTAATAGCTCTGTAGCTACTAAGGGAAGACCACTGATTTCCTAACAGAATACTAGCTTTCCATCAAGCTTCCCTATTCCTCAACAAAGTGCAGCCAGGCTGCTCAGAAATTCCCCTGCTGAGTCCCACAGCCATTCTGGAAGCATCAGAAACCAAGTATGCTGCAATCATGGCCTTTTTGGTGTCATTAAAAATAAACTGCCTACGCCAAGTAAGACTGTAAGTGAAATATTAGCCAATGAAAAAGCAGCCAATGAAGTTCTCAGGTTTCATTTACTAACACAGCTACCACAGAATATGACCTAATACAATGACTTTCCAACCTTGTTTAATAAAACGTCTAATAGAAGGCTTCTAGTCACATGTAATTAAACTATACCCTCGGAGCAAAGGTAATGATGTGTATGGAAAGCACAGCCCTAAAGGTTCACTGGTAATAAGCCAAGGAATTCTGGAGCAAAAGTGTAAGGAATAAGGTCAAAATTCCTTAGTTTAGAATCTGTATGGGGGTGTGGGAGAAGGCACATGTAGATAATAACAAAAACTTCTACATGGAAGGAACTGTTCTAAGCACTTTGTGTGTATTAACTAATTTAATACTCATCAACACCTCTGTAAGACTGAGATCCTCGATCCCCATTTTAAGTATGTGAAACAAAAGAACAAAGGGGCTAAGCAACTTGCACAAAAATTTATACAGCCAAGAAGTGATGTAAACTGGTGGTAGCTTCAGATTTCTGAGAAATCAAGGTAAACATAGCTTCCTCTGGTTTCACCAACATTCACTACAGTTAGGGCCCCCTCCTCTCTGAGCTCTCCTTCCATATGTTTGCCTTTGCCTCCACTTCAGGGCGAAGTCACATCCTCCACGCACAACACCCCTTGGAAAGCCATGGGCAGTATGAGGATACCTTCATCTTACACACAGGAGGCTCAAGTGCAGGCTCCTCAGCTTCTCCACTGTGATGAACTTTGAAAACAGCCTGATAAACGAGGCAGGGAAAGGGGAAAGGAGTCCAATTGGACGCAGAACATCAAAAAGTAAGCGACAGCTTTAAAAGTTGGGACCAACGAAACCGAAGGGCTGACGAGCACCACCCGCTCACATACTGTGTGCAATATGTCCCACAGAAATACCCTCCTTCTTAAGCCTGGAATCTAGAGGGGGCCCTGGGACCTGCACAAACCACTAAAACCAAACCACACAAATCCTGCGCGGCTGCCCGGGCCCTTCACGGGGGAGGCGCTCTGTGGGTGCCGACTGGACCCAAGAGAGGGGCGGCCGGAGGCCCCGACAGCGGCCGGGCCCGGGGCAAGCCCACCCGGCGGCGCGGGCGGCGCGGGGTCAGCGACCCGACCGCGGGCCGCGCGGCGCCTCGGTGCAGCCGAGGGCTGGGCCATTCATCCGCGCGGCGGCGCGCCCGGGCCGCGTCCTGCGTGACCTGCGGCGCTCGCCCCCCCGCCCGCCGCCGGAGCCTCGGAACCGCGCGGCTCCTCCGCACGTCCCGCCCGCGCAGGCGCCGCAGGCCCGCCCTCCCCGCACGCCCGCGCGCGGCCCCGCACCGGCTCCCGAGCGCCCCGAGCGCCCCCCGGGCCCCGTCCGCGGCCGCCCGCAGAAAGCGGGGACGCGACCCTCGGCCTCGCCTACCCGCGCCTCAAGCGCTGCTCCACCGCCTGACACGCAGCCTCCGCGCCCGCGACTCCATATCCCGGGGGTCAGCGCCAACTGGGCCAACCCCCTGCCTCCCCGCGATTGGGCGAAAGGACCCCAGCTACGTACTCCTATTGGACGGATTCCTGCAGCCTAGCAATACCGAGGCTCCGCCCGCCTCGCTGGAGGGGCGGGGCCTGGGCGGGGCCCGGGCGGGGCCTGGGCGGGGCGAGCGCTCGCTGGGTAGCTTCTTTGGTGCTGGAGATCCACACTGCACGTGAACGTCGGAGCTCACATCCACCCTGCAGCTTGCCTGCCAAGTCCCTGCTGCAGGTCCCCCGCCGCGTCACTGACAAGTCCTTTTCTTCCGGAGATATGATTCTACCAGGTGCAGCTCTACCCTTTAAATAGGAAGGACTATTGCCCTTCGTGCCTAGAGCCCTGGCACAGTATCTACTGTCTTACCAAGAGCACCTGCGCCTGGGAGGAACCGGGAAACTTGGGCCAGTACAGCCAGTTCGACCGCATCGGGTGTCCTACTCCCAAGACTCAGGCTGTTTTTCCTCCATCCCACGTAGCTCCGTCTCGCTTCTCCCCACACTTTGTCCATATCTATCCCAGAGCAATCCCACTCCATCCCCAGCCCCCGGCGCACACCCCAGTGTCTCTCACTGAGGATGACGGCCCGATTGGTGAAGAGTAGACAATAATTGGCCTGAAATAACATCCTGATTTTCTACAGTGTCCTTTAGAGCTCCCCTAAAACTTTCTTAGGTTACCCTACCGTTTACAGCGTTAAAGACAGGATTTTTTCTTCACGTAAAAACTGCTAGGAAAAAAAAAAAACTTTATTATTTACTAAAAGCGTCCAAGATATAAGGAAAGAAGAGTGAACGGCAAAAAGAAAAATTCCTATAAAGTGCAAAGTAAGAGACTCAGGGAGCAAAGTAAAAAAAGAAATGGGCCACGTGGCATCTGCTTCCTGGCGCAGGCTGGTTTCCATACTGAATTTCTCCTGGAGAAAAGAGAAAATGCACCAATTAGTTTTGAGACTCTCTACCGCGAATCCGTGGAGTTTGAGAAAGTTTAGATTAGTCCCACTAGACTAGAACCTTTCCTTTGGGAACATCTGCTGCATCTGGAAAATAAAAGGGATGGAGCTGCTCTTGTCCCCTCCAGGTCTGCCCCGCTTCCCTGGGCTTCTGTTACTCGCTGGCTACTTACTTAGCTCACAGTCTGGAGCTGCCTCCTTCTTAAGCTGCTTCTTCCCCATGGTGCAGAACTGGTTTGGCTTTTCCCAGAGCTGCCCTGGCTCTATATATGCACAAGTGCGCCTCTGCCGGTTAGTAAGGACACTTGAGGCTGCTCTAGGCAGTGCAGCATTGGGAAAGACTGGTATGGCATTTCAAGAAGCAAACCACACCCTACAGAGCATAATCAAATTTCATCTTTGACCTGCCATGAAAAGTGAAGCATATCTACCACTCCTAGACATTAATTAGCAATTAATTGAATTTTAAATTTTTATCCTAAGATTTCGTTTCTGTGCCATGTGGCAGGAGCAGGAGCTAGAGGCGGGCCTTTGGGAGCAGGTATATGAAAGGGATGCAATAAGAGGAACTACTTCCTTCAGGATGCCCCTCCCCTTGGAGTTCAAGTATTCGAACCAAGGCTCCTTGTTCATTAGGACTCTGCTCCTCAGACACACAGGTGAAATCAATTAACCCAAAGGCCTGACAGTTCACATGTATTTTCCACATAGTACGTGCAGTACTAATGCAATTATGGGTAGTTTTAAAGTATAGGCGAAAATGCCACCTGGTCTGTCCCTTGGAATCTAAAGGAGCCGCTGGCATCAGTCTGTCCAATCAATAATCTACAGGCACACAAAGTGGGGCAAACCCAGGACTCAGTGCCTGACTGCCTAATGAAAAAGAAAGAAAGAAGAAAAAAAAAAAAAAACCTCTGAGGATGCAAAAAATAAATCTAGACCAACCCAAGAATTTCTCAATCTGAAAGGAGGGCTTCTGAAAGAATGAGGAAATTTGGCCTCAGGGAAATGGCTCAGAAAACACAGCTGGAAAACGGAGGCCTAGCAATGGAGCTGAGATAGAGAAGAGGAGACAGCTGCTGCTTATAGGAAATAGGAGTTTTCTGACAGTTTTAGAGGAATTCTGCTTAATGCCAAAAAAAAAAACCCACATAATATCTGAAAAATAAAAAAGAAAGAAAAGCAGTAGCCAATTCAACAAGGTAGGCTAATTTCTAGCAAGTGGCTCTGCTTTCTACACAGAACAACCATCATCCTAATAGAAGGAACTATGGATCTTCTGCCCAGGACCCAAAAGAAAGTGTCTTTGCCTGGGGGCACAGACGAACTGGAAGCTATATCATTACAACTTGATCTCTGTTCTGTCCTTGTTCTAAATCAGACAAGTTCCTAAGGTTAGGTAACCCTGCAGATTTGTCTGGGAACAATTTGTCCCATTTCAGGAAAATAGAAGTACCTGTAATATTACCTATGAACTAAAGCCGTGCAAAGAAAAGGCTTATTTGAGTTTATGAATTCTAAAGGTAGGAATGGGGCTAGAATCTAACTCAGTGATACAGAAGGTGTGAAGCCCCAAGGTTTGATCCCTAGCACTACAAAAAATAAGAAGTATAAAAAAGAAGAATGAGCCAGGCATGGTGGAGCACGCTTGTAATCCCAGCATTTGGGAGGCTAAGACAGGAGGATCTTGATTTGAGAACAGCCTCAGCAACTCAGTGAGACTCTGTTTCAAAATAAAGAATAAAAATAGGGCTGGGGGCTGGGCATGGTGCTGCATGGAGGCGGAGGTAGAAGAATTGTGCAGGTTTGAAGACAGCCTCGCTTGCTTAAGAGACCCTGTTTCCAAATAAAAAAATATAAAATAGGTCTGGGAGTGTAGCCTGAGAAAGGTTCCATCCCCAGTACCACCAAAAATAAATAAATAAATAAATAAATAAATAAATAGGGCTGGGGGTGTAGCTCAGAGGAAAAATGCACCTGTTCTCCATCCCCAGTACCGCAGGCACATGCTTGTAATGCCAGCACTTGGGTGGCTGAGACTGGAGGACTGCAGGTTCGCAACCAGCCTCAGCTACTTAGTGAGGCTCTCCGCAACTTAGTGATATCCTTTTCAAAATAAAGAATAAAAAAACAGGGCTGCAGGTATAGCTTGGAGGTAGAATTTTCCTTGGTTCAATCCCCCGTTCTGAAAAAAAAAAAAAAAAATAGGAATGAGACTCTACCATGGCCCACAGTTTCCTTTAGTCAGCCATTTCTCCCTGGATACCCACTCCATTCTTGCCTTGTTCATTTCACTTGGAGTTAGGGATAAGATTAACTGAATTTTTATGATGTGCAAACACTATTTTTTTTTACTGGTGCACTGTAGTAACACATCTTAAAGGGGTACAAGATGGTAGAGGCATCCATGCACACATCACTCAATCAGCCCTTCCCCAATCCCACCCCGTTCCCTCCCCCTCCCTCCTCATGCTCTGCCTAGTGACTGACTTTGACGTGTTTGTGAATGTGCATCATGTACACTAGGGAATTTCCCTCCCCCTCCCCTCCCCCTCAGTCAGGTCGCCTTATTTCCTCATTTGTGGTCTCTCCTTCTTCTAGAGTTCCTTCTGTGACCCTTTTCTCCCTAGCTTCCGCATATTAGGGAGAACATCTGATTTTTTACTTTTTGTAACTTACAAACACCATATTTAACACTTTAGAAGCATACATTGGTCCTCACAATAAATTCCTGAGAGCTGGGCTTGGTGATGCACACCTGTAACCCCAGGACTTGGGAGGCTGAGACAGGAGAATCACAGGTTCAAGGACAGCCACAGCAAGTAGTGAGACCCTCATCAGCAAATAGTGAGACCCTAACCCTAGTGAATCCCCTTTTCAAAATGAAAGAAAAACTGGGCTGGGGGTGTAGTTTAGCGGCAGAATGCCTTTGAGTTCAATCTCCAGAACCATAAAAAAAAAATAAATAATAGGCCAGGCGTGGTGGCGCACGCTTGTAATCCCAGCATTTGGGAAGCAGAGACCAGGGGATCAGGGGATTGAGGTTCAGGGACAGCGAGGCCCTTTCCAACTCAGAGAGACCCTATTTCAAAAACTAAAAAACTGCTGGGCGTGGTGGCGCACGCTTGTAATCCCTGCGCTTGGGAGGCTGAGACAAGAGGATCGCACAGGTTCGAAGTCAGCCTTGCTTGCTTAAGAGACCCTGTTTCCAAATAAAAAAATATAAAAATATAGATGTCTGGGAGTGTAGGCTGGAGGTAGAAGGGTTTCCAGGAACCGCAGTACCACCAAAAAATAAAAAATAAATAAATAAAAAGGCTAAAAAATAGGACTGGAAGCCGGGCGTGGTGGCACACGCTTGTAATCCCAGCATTCAGGAGGCTGAGACAGGAGGATCGTGGATTGCAGACAGCATCGCGGATTGCAGACAGCCTCAGCTACTTAGTGAGGCCCTTTGCAACTCAGTGAAACCCTGTTTCAAAATAAAGAATAAAAAACGGACTAGGGATGTAGCTCGAAGGTGTAATGCTCCTGTTCCATTCACAGTACCACAAAATAAATAAATAAATAAATAAATAAATAAAGCAATAATTATTGTTATCTTAATTTTGCAATTAGGAATCAGAAGTTGATGGGGGTTACGTAATTTGCCTAGAGACACATAGCTCACCTGCCAGAACACAAATCTGGTAGATCCAGCAGCCAATACTAAATTCACTAAACATGCTGGGCGTGGTGGCGCACACTTGTAATTCCAGCATTCAGGAGGCTGAGACCGGAGGAGGATCAGGGTTCGCACACAGCCTCAGCTACTTAGTGAGGAGCTCCGCAACTTTGGAACCCTGTTTAAAATAAAAAGAATAAAAAATAGGGCAGGGGTTGTATCTGCAAGGTTGGATGCCCCTGGGTTCTATCTCCAGACCTGCAAAAAAATAAAAAAATAAAATAAATTCACTAAACATATGCCAGGTGTGGTGGCCCACAATTGTAATCCGAGCATTTGGGAGGCTGAGACAGGAGGATCGTGGTTCAAGGGCAGCCTCAGCTACTTAGTGAGAACCTTTACAACTCAGTGAGACCTTGTTTCAAAATAAAGAATAAAAAAAAAAAATAGAAATAGGGCTGGGCAAAGTATAGCTCGGAGGTAGAATGCCCCTGGGTTTCATCCCCAGTACTGAAAAAAAAAAAAAAAAACTTCACTAAACATTCCACAGGACAGCAAAAGTAACCCATTTTTATAGATATCAATAAATATGGTGCCATGTGTGAATACTTATCATTATTGTGTGTTTTATTTATTTATTCATCTGTTGTAGTACTGGGAATTGAACACCTCAGAGCTGTGCTCCAGGCCTTATTTATTTATTTATTTATTTTGGTGGTACTGGGGGTGGAACCCAGAGGCTTTCTACCTCCGGGCTATACTCCCGGTCCTTTTTTATATTTTATTTGGAAGCAGGGTCTCACTAGGTTGCTGAAAGCCTCACTACATAGCTGAGGCTGGCTTCGAACCTGTGCGATCCTCCTGTCTCAGCCTCCCAAGCGTGGGGATTACAAGCATGCGCCACCATGCCTGGCTTGCCAGGCCCTATTTAATTTTTTATTTTGAAACAGAGTCTCACTAGGGTGCAAGCTGTCCTTGAACTTGCCATCCTCATGTCTCAGCCTTCCAAGTACTGGGATAACAAGTATGCGCCACCACACCTACCTCTGAGTTTTTTTTAAATAAGAGGCTCTTTCTTCCATAGTCTCCTCCTACCTCCTCTCTGAATACTCTTCTTCATTTTTTTTCCCTCCAAAACAAATTCAAGAAAATGAACTCCTCCTACTCGTCCCTTTCTTTCCCTGGAAAACTTCTACTTATTCTTTAAGAGTCCCTTCCTTAAAAGTCAGGTGTGAGCCAGGCGTGGTGGCGCAAGCTTGTAATCCCAGAATTCAGAAGGCTGAGACTGGAGGATCCCAGTTTGCAGAAAGCCTCAGCTACTTAGCGAGGCTCTTCGCAACTCACTGAGACCCTGTTTCGAAAATTTAAAAAAAGAGTAAAATATAGGGCTGGGGGTATAACTCTGAGGTAGAATGCCTCTGGGTTCCATCCCCAGTACCACACAGACACACACAAAAAACTCAGGTGTGGTGGAACACGCTTATATATAATCCCAGCTTTTGGGAGTCTGAGACAGGAGAATTGCAAGTTCTTAGCCAGCCTCAATTACTCTGTGAGGCCCTCCTCAACTTAGTGAGAACTGTTTCAAAATAAAGAATAAAGCCGGGTGTGGTGGCGCATGCTTGTAATCCCCGTGCTTGGGAGGCAGAGACAGGAGGATCGTGCTGGTTGTGAAAGACCTAACTCAGCTTAGCCGAAGTGACGCCATGTTTTACTAGCCCCCAAGTACCAGGAAGTTAAAATGTGACTGTAGAAAGTTACAGGATTCAGTAAGCCTGCAAAACAGGATAGGGTGGGTAACTAACTGCACACCTGCGGATTAACCGATTACGAGATAACTCCAGGACTTTCCACCAAGCCCGGACCAGACAAGCCGGAGGCAAGCAAAGGTCATTCAGTTCCTCATTAATTTGAACCAGTGAAATTCCTGTAACCATGCTTTCTGCTTCTGTACCCCCGCTTCTGCCCCCTACCCCCTATAAAAGTTACCTAAACCTCACCTAAGGCGCACAAGTCTCTGTGCAGACTTTGTCGCCCACAGGTACCTGTGTCCTGAAATAAAATCCTCGTGCTGTTGCAGCCAGTGGTCTCGGACTGATCTCTGGGTCTAGAGGTCCCCATTCCTGAGGGAAAGACCACTCAGGGGTCTTTCAGTTGGAAGTCAGCCTTGCTGGCTTAAGAGACCCTGTTTCCAAATAAAAATTATAAAAATAGGTCTGAGAGTGTAGCCCGGAGGTAGAAGGGCTTCCAGGAACTCCAGTACCACCAAAAAATAAAAATAAAAAATAAAGAATAAAAATTGGGCTGGAAGCCGGGCGTGGTGGCGCACGCTTGTAATCCCCGCGCTTGGGAGGCAGAGACAGGAGGATCGCGCAGGTTCGAAGCCAGCCGCGCGCTGGCTTAGGAGACCCTGTTTCCAAACAAAAATGTAAAAGTAGGTCTGGGAGTGTAGCCCGGAGGTAGAAGGGCTTCCAGGAACCCCAGTACCACCAAAAAAAAAAAAAAAAAAATGGGCTGGGGGTGTAGCTCGGAGGTAGAATGCCCCTGGGCTCAATTCCCAGTACTGAAAAAAAATTTTTTTAAAAGAGTTCCTTAAAATACCCATTTATTGGGGCTCTTTACAACTTAGTGAGACTCTCTTTCAAAATAAAGAATAAGGCTTGGTGTGGTGGCGCATGCCTGTAATCCTAGCGCTTGGGAGGCTGAGACAGGAGGATCGAGGCCAGCGAAGACCTTCAGCAACTTAGTGAGACCCTTTAAAAAAAATTAAAAAAAAAAAAAGAATAAAAAAATAAGGCTGGGGGTGTAGCTCGGAGGTAGAATGCCCCTGTGTTCTATCCTCAGTACTACAAAAAAAAAAAAAAAAAAAAAAAACCACACACACACACACACACACACACACACCCCATTGCACTCATTCCTGGATTCCCCTGGGGAGCATTAATTTATCCTACATAAGTCTCATACGCTTCTTACCCTGCTCAAGCACATCAAGTTTTTTTTTTTTTTTTTTTTTTTGTGGTACAGGGGTTCCTGGAAGCCCTTCTACCTCCGGGCTACACTCCCAGACCTATTTTATATTTTTATTTAGAAACAGGGTCTCCTAAACCAGCGCATGCAGCTGGCTTCAAACCTGTACGATCCTCCTGTCTCTGCCTCCCAAGCGCAGGGATTACAAGCGTGGGCCACCACGCCCGGCTACAAGTTATTCTATATGTATTTACTGAAAACCTATTATGTGTCTAATTGCAGACGTTCTCACAAAGTTGCTGTGGCTGGCCTTGAAGCTGCGATTCTGCTGCCTCAGCCTCCCAAATACTGGGATGACAGTTGTGCAGCACCATGCCTAGTTTAATGTGCTTATTTCTAAAGTTTTGTCTTAGCCAAGTGTGGTAATGCATGCCTGTAATCCCAGTACTTGGGAGCCTGAGACAGGAGGATTGCATGTTATCAGTCAGCCTCAGCAATTTAGCAGGGCCCTCTGCAATTCAATGAGACCCTGTTTCAAAAATAAAATAGGAGCCAGGCGTGGTGGCGCACGCTTGTAATCCCAGCATTTGGGAGGCAGAGATAGAAAGATCTCAGCTAGGGGACAGCCTCAGCTAATTAGTGAGGCTCCTTGCAACTCTGTGAGACTCTTTCAAAATAAAGAATAAAAAATCGGGCTGGGGTTGTAGCTCAGAGGTGGAGGGCTCTTGGGTTCCATCCCCAGTATGGCTAAATAAATAAATAAGGCTGGGGGTATAACTCAGATGCATGATGCCCCTGGGTTAAATACCCAGTACCACACACACAAAGTTGTGCCGTATCTATTCTAAACTTTTCCTCCCCGACTCCGCCTGGAGCACGCTCTTCCTGTGATAAATACTGATAAACACAGAATGGAGGACTTGTTCCCCTGCTGTAGGGCAGGAGCGCTGGGGCAGACCCCGCCTCCCAGGCAGCCATCCAGGGGCAGATCCGTGGGGGAGGAAAGGCTCAGCCCTCTCGCCCACCGGAGACTGAAGCTCGCTGGGCCTCCCCTGCGCCTCCGTCCGCGTCCAGCCGGGCTGGCTCCCTGCCCTGCCCTGCCCTGGCCACGGGCCCCTCACGGCCCCCATCAGCCTCCGGCCTCTGTCTCCCTGTCGGCTCCCCTTCTGACCTACGTTGCGAAGGCGGTCCGCGCTCGCTCGGCCTCCTCACCACTCATGCGCTTCTCTACCTTTGTGTTCTTTCTGCAGACGACTTTGTTATTGGCTCCGTTGTGGTCGTCTTCGGCCATCGGCCGTGAGACCGACTCTTGGCGGCTCCGCAGTTGAAATGTTGACTGCTTGGGCGTCCAGCACACTGGGCGCTCGGGGTGGTTCTCTTTGAATCGCCCTTTGTTGTGGACTTCACTGGCTGCTTTGCCTCCTCCTCCTCCTTAAATGTAGGCATTCCTCAGGTTCAACTCTAAGTCCAAATTTCCACAATATTTTTGCAACTTCAGTGTCATAATACTGGGGAGGCACAGAGCATCACGCGCACAGGGACGGGATGGAGTAGGGCTGAACAACCTTTGGGTGTATGCTAGACAGTGATAAATTCTATTCTGAAAAATAGACTTAAAAAGCAGAATAGCCCAGCATGGTGGCACACACCTGTAATTCCAATACTTGGGAGGCTGAAACAGGAGGACACGTTCAAGGCCAGTCTTAGCAGGAGCGCTGGACCTCCAAGCTACACCCCCTGACCTTTTTAATGTTTTTGTTTTGAAACAGGGTTTCACTGTATTGCTGAGAGCATCCCTATTTTGCTGATGCTGTCCTTTAGCCTGAGATCCTCCTGTCTCAGCCTTCCTGGCACTAGGATCGCAGGGTGTGTGCCACCACACCCAGCTCATTCCGTGATGTCAAAGCACCAATCTGACTGAAGTAAGAAAGCAGGCTATGTGGATATCTATCTAGGAAAGAAGTTGTGGAAGAGAAAACGACAAGTACAGACTTTTGAACAGGGCCAATAACTTCCTTGTGAAGCAATACATATACTGTTACCACTACCCCTACTCCTGCCCTTGCTACTGGGGATTGAAATCAGGGTAAAAGAGAAAGAATGGTGGTACATGCCTGGAATTTCAGTACTTGAAAGGCTGAGCAGTCGAGAAACAAAACACCACACAGTACCAGAAACAAAAGGCAAAACCCCCTTGAAATCTGTGTGTGTGTGTGTGTGTGTGTGTGTGTGTGTGTGTGTGTGTGTGTGTGTTGAACCCAAGGGCATTTTACCTCTGAGCTACACTCCCACCCCTATTTTATTTTATTTATTATTTTTTTATTTTTTTTGCGGCTCTGGGGATGGAACCCAGGGGCATTCTACCTCCAAGCTACACCCCCTGCCCTATTTTTTATTCTTTATTTTAAAACCACGTCGCACTGAGTTGCAGAGAGCCTCACTAAGTAGCTGAGGCTGTCCGCGAACTCCAGTCTCAGCCCCCTGAATGCTGGGATTACAAGCGTGAGCCACCACACCTGGCCCCTATTTTATTTTTTTATTTTGATTTCTTTTTTAAATTTATTTATTTATTTATTTATTTATTTATTTATTTATTTATTTATTTTTGCAATACTGGGAATGAAACTTAGGAGCATTCTACCTCTGAGCAATACCCCCAGCTCTATTTTTTATTCTTTATTTTGAAACAGGATCTCACTGAGTTGCAAAGGGCCTCATTAAGTAGTAACTGAGGCTGTCCTCGAGCTGTGATCCTCTTGTCTCAGCCTCCCAAATTCTGGGATTACAAGCATGAGCCACCATGCCCGGCTATTTTTTTTAGTTTTTAAACAGGCCCTCACTTAGTTGCTGAGGACCTTGCTAAGTTGCTGAGATTGGCCTTGAATCTGGGATCTTCCTGTATCAACCTCCCAAGTACTGGGAGTGCAGGCATGCACTACCCCATCTGGCTGTTTTATTATTTATTTATTTATTTACTTATTTTTTGCGATACTGGTGATGGAACCCAGGGGCATTCTACCTCTGAGCTGTACTCCCAGCCCTAGTGTTTGTTTATTCTTTATTTTGAAATAGGGTCTGATGGAGGACATGGAAGAAGCCTGAGGAACGGAAGGTTCCAAAAGAGTTAGGGCAGTTTGAGGAAAGGTCAAGCTTACTGAGACTCTGGGTGGCTTCTGGTCTTTCCGGAATTTCATGCCCCGGGCCCACCGGTGAGAGCGGGAATTGGCCGCAATATCACTTTTTATAATCTTTAACCAGGTGTCTTTGTTCCCTCTTGCTACTGTAATTTCCCTTTAATAATTGTATTTTGTAAGCATATGACGTATGTTCTATATCAATCATTCTGTATTGTACTTTGATGTTTTCTTTCTCATGAAGTCATGATTTTAGCATAGCTGAAAAAAGGTATAAAAACTTAGTCCTAAAAAATAAAGTTGTCAGCCGGGCATGGTGGCACACGCTTGTAATCCCAGCACTTGGGAGGCTGAGACAGGAGGATCGCACAGGTTCGAAGCCAGCCTCAACTACTTAGTGAGGCTTTCAGCAACTTAGTGAGACCCTGTTTCCAAATAAAGTATAAAATAGGTCTGGGAGTATAGCCTGGAGGTAGAAAGCCTCTGGGTTCCACCCCAGTACCACCAAAATAATAATAATAATAATAATAATAATAATAATAATAATAATAATAACAATAACAATAATAATAATAAACAAAGAAATAAAAATTAAAAATAAAGTTGTCAGTTGCCCATCGGGCAATTGTCCATGTTTTCATTTCAGGGCAGCTACTCATTAGGCAGCTGTTCACGTGCCTTCATTTCAGGTCTCTCCCTCTCAAGTCCCGGAGAAGAATCTCCATAGGGTCTCACTGAGTTGCAAAGACCTAAGTAGCTGAGGCCATCTGAAAACCACGGTCCTCCTGTCTTGGCTCCCAAGTACTGGAATTACATGCCTGTGCCACTATGCCTGGCTTTATTTATTTATTTAGTACTGAGACATTCTACTTCCAAGCTATACCTGCAGCCCCTTTTTAAACTTTTTTTGTGTGTGTGTATGTAACTGGGGATTGAACCCAGAAGCATTCTACCTCTGAGCTACACCACCAGCCTCCCCCACCCCCCACCGCCTTTTTTTTTGCGGAACTGGAGATGGAACCCAGGGATATTCTACCTCTGAGTTACACCTCCAACCCTATTTTTTTTTTTTTTAAACAGGGTCTCACTGAGTTGCAAAGGGCCTCACTAAGGAGCTGAGGCTGTCCGCGAACCACAATCCTCCTGTCTCAGCCTCCCAAATGCTGGGGTTATAAGTATGCGCCACCACCCCTGGCTAGGTTGCTCTTTTTATTTTTTGAGGGCCCACCATACTGTTTTCTATAATGGCTGCACCACTGCACTGTTTAACATTTCTACCAGCACAGTAGTGCAGAAGGGGCCCACTTTCTCCACATCCTTGCCAACACTTGTTAGTGTGTGTGTGTGTGTGTGTGTGTGTGTGTGTGTGTGTTACCAGCCTTTTTAATAGGTATAAGGTGATACCTTTATGTGGTTTTGATTTTTATTGCCCTGATGATCAGTGATGTTAACTATCTTTCATATGTTTCCTTTATGTCTTTATATAAAATCATAAATATCTTAAATTTTACCCCCTTAAAAAAATTTTTTTTTTCAGTACTGGGGATGGAACCCAGGGGCATTCTACCTCTACGTCACACCCTCAGCCCTATTTTTTATTCTTCATTTTGAAACAAGGTCTCACTGAGTTGCAAAGGGCCTCACTAAGTAGCTGAGGCTGTCCATGAACCACGATCCTCCTATCTCAGCCCCCCAAATGCTGGGATTACAAGCATGCGCCACCATGCCCGGTCCAAATCTTGTGTGTGTGAGTGTGAGTGTGAGTGTGTGTGTGTGTGTGTGTGTGTGTGTGTGTGTGTTACTAGAATTACACCCAGGGAGGATCTACCTCTAAGCTACATTCCAGCCCTTTTTGTTTTTTTATTTTGAAACAGGGTCTCACTAAGTTGCTGAGGCTGAACCTGCAATCCTCCTGTCTCAGCCTCCCAATACTGGGATTGCAAGCATACACCACCACACCTGGCTTTATTTTATTTTTTTTGTTTTGAAAGAGGATCTCACCGGGCGTGGTGGCGCACGCTTGTAATCCCAGCATTCGGGAGTCTGAGACCTGAGGATCACGGTTCGTGGACAGCCTCAGCTATTTAGTGAGGCCCTCTGCAACTCAGCGAGACCCTGTTTCAAAATAAAGAATAAATGCCAGGCGTGGTGGCGCACGCTTGTAATCCCCGTGCTTGGGAGGCAGAGACAGGAGGATTGCGCAGGTTCGAAGCCAGCCGCACTGGCGTAAGAGACCCTGTTTCAAAAATATAAAATAGGTCTGGGAGTGTAGCCCGGATGTAGAAGAGCTTCCAGGAACCACAGTAACACACACACACACAAAAAAAAAAAAAAAGAAAAAAAAAAGAATAAAAAAAAAGAATAAAAAATTGGGAAGGGGGTATAGCTCAGAGGTCAAATGCTTCTGGGCTCCATCCCCAAACCTGAAAAAAAAAAAAAGAAAGAAAGAAAGAAAAAAGAAAGAAAGAAAATAAAAGAAAAGAAAGAGGATCTCAGTTGCAGAGGGGCCTTGTGAAGTAGTGGGGGCTGGCCCTGAACTTGTGATCCTCCTGTCTCAGCCTCCCAAGTACTGGGATTAGAGATAGAAGTACACCATGCCCAGCTCCCCCGAGGTTTTTCTAACATTGTTTCAGGAAGGTGAGATGCTTGTGAATGCTGACTGTGCAAAGACACCCAAATTGAGGGTACTTGGAGGCAGGGGTTCCTCTCCCCCACAGGAGCCAAACCAGGGGCTGCTCAGTATATGGTCCTAGTGGAATATCGGGCATAGAATCCTGAGGATAGAGCTCCCAAAGACGCTGACAAAGCTGGGTGAAGAGGGCTTTCTTCAAAGAGTTTCCTGAACTCTGTCCTTTTGTTCTAATTTATGCTGTGGACGTGCCAGGCGGCACTAAGGGCTCCCGAGGGTGGTTCCTGCTGATGCTGGGTAAAGGTCCCCTTTCACAGAACCAAGGACTAACACAACGGAAAAACCTTCTGATCTCAAGCCTTAGCCGAGGTTATGTTGACAGAGAGAGGAAAAGCTTGGGGTGGGGCACTTTTGCAGAGGGTGCTGGGAGGAATGAGGACAGGAGAGGTGTCCCTCCTTGATTGATGGGACTTGATTAAACTTGGAAACCCCATAACCAGTCCCTACTAGACATGCTCCTTACCTAGCGGAACCCTTATCCTTGAGTTGCACTGACTTCTGAGTGTTAGTTATTTCTTTACTACCTATGGGAGTTCTAGACTGGTCTGTCTTTTTTACTGTCATAGGATATATCTTTTGCTTATGCACTTAATTTCTTTCTTTCTTTTTTTTTTTTTAAGTACTAAGGATGGCACCCAGGGACATTCTACCTCCAAGCTACACCTCCAGCCCTATTTTTTATTCTTTATTTTGAAACAGGGTTTCACTGAGTTGCAGGGTCTCACTAAGTAGCTGAGGCTGTCCACGAACCGCGATCCTCCTGCTTCAGCCTCCCAAATTCTGGGATTACAATCGTGCACCACCATTCCTGGCTGTGTTTTAATTTTTATAGAATATAGATTCTTAGCTGGGAGTGGTGGCACACACTTATAATCCCAGTACTTGGGAGGCTGAGGAAGGAGGATCCAGGATTGCGGCCATCCTCAGCTGTTTGGTAAAGCCCTCTGCAACTTAGTGAGACCCTGTTTCAAAATAAAAGAATAAAATCAAGCTGGCGGTATAGCTCAGAGGTAGAATGCCCCTGGGTTTCATCCCCAGACCACACACACACACACACACATACACACACACACACTCTCTCTCTCTCTCACACACACACACACACACACACAGCCATATTCATGAACCATGCATTCTCAATATAGCTCAGTGCTACTGTAATTGCCCACTGCAAGCAGTCACTGGGGAGGCCTTTTGATCAAAGAGAATGGCTACAGTTAAGGAAACCAAAGGCTACTTGTTATCATGGAATACTGTGCTCTGGACTCTTAGGAGTCCTCTCTCTTAAGCTGGGTTCAGGTCAACTCACTTGGAAACCTTTCTGTTTGGTAGTCAGACCTGAGTCTATTGTGGATTCATCAGCAACTCCTATATAACTTTGTTCTTTTCTCCACCACCACCACCATCATCATCATCATCATCATCATCATCATCATCATCATCTCCTCCTCCTCCTCCTCCTCCTCCTCCTCCTCCTCCTCCTCCTTCTTCTTCTTCTTCTTCTTCTTCTTCTTCTTCTTCTTCTTCTTCTTCTTCTTCTTCTCTCTTGGAACTAGGAAATGAACCCAGGGGCATCCTACCAGCCCTTTTTATTATTTTTACTTATTTATTTATTTTTATGGTGCCAGGTAAAGAAACCAGGGGCATTTACCTTTGAAGTACACCATTAGCATTTTTTATTATATATATATATATTTTTTTTTCCAGGTCTGGGGATGGAACCTAGGAGCATTCAACCTCTGAGCTACACACCTTCTGCCCTATTTTTTATTCTTTATTTTGAAGCAGGGTCTCACTGAATTGCGGAGGGCCTCACTACATAGCTGAGGCTGTCCGCGAACCACAATCCTCCAGTCTCAGCCTCCCGAATGCTGGGATTACAAGTGTGCACCACCAAGTCCGGCTTGTTTTTTTATTATTATTATTAGACAGGTTCTTGTTAAGTTGAGGCTGGCCTTAAACCTGCAATCCTCCTGTCTCAGCCAAGTACTGAGATTATAGGCATGCACCATCATGCCTGGCAGTTTTTTTCTGTTTGTTTGTTTGTTTGTTTGTTGTGGCACTATGGATTGAACCCAGGGCCATTCTACACATTCAGCTCTATTTATTTATTTTGGTGGTACTGGGGATGGAACCCAGAGGCCTTCTACCTCCAGGCTACACTCCCAGATCTATTTTATATTTTATTTGGAAACAGGGTCTCTAAATTGCTGAGAGCCTCACTAAGTAGTTGAGGCTGGCTTTGAACCTGTGCGATCCTCCTGTCTCAACCTCCCAAGTGTGGGGATTACAAGCGTGTGCCACCACACCCGGCTAGTCCTATTTAATTAAATTAATTAATTTATTTTTGTGGTACTGGGGATGGAACCAAGGGGCCTTCTACCACTGGGCTATAGCTCCGACCTATTTTATATTTTATTTGGAAATAGTATCGCTAAGTTACTGAGAAGCTGAGACTTGCTTTGAACCTGCACCATCCTCCTGTCTCAGCCTTCCAAAT